>NC_142933.1:69803172-69825672 GCF_046866305.1 Octopus bimaculoides
AACTGTTATTTCATTTTATCTACTCTGAAGGGATCCATGCATTCACCCAGCCATTTTCCCTACCTGTTATTCCTGGGAGAGTCCTAGAGGTACAGTCCATAAGGTCCAGTCAAAAGTAACTATCGTTACACTTTCCCGCTGGATTCCCAAGCGCGACCAGCTGAAACTTTGGATATTGTTCAGCCGTCTCGTTGTTGGTCTCCTTCTAGGCCTTCTGCCAGTTGGGTTATCTTGAATAATTCGTCTTTCCTGGAGCATTTTAGGGATCCATCCATTCACCCATCTGTCTTCTCAGTTGATGAAATAAGTACCAGTTACGCACTGGAGTCGATTACATCGACTGGTCCCCTCCCCTAAAATTTCAGGCCTTGTGCCTTTAATAGAAAGGATTCTTATTATTATCATTAATTTTATTCTTCATGTACAAAGTACACACACACACACACACACACACAAAGAAAAACAGAAAAGAAAACAAGACAACTAAGACCATCATAGGTATGAATGGAATTGGAACAAGAATAAGAAGGTATTGTGTTTATGTCGTAACATCCGTGGAGGCGCAATGGCCCAGTGGTTAGGGCAGCGGACTCGCGGTCATAGGATCGCGGTTTCGATTCCCAGACCAGGCGTTGTGAGTGTTTATTGAGCGAAAACACCTAAAGTTCCACGAGGCTCCGGCAGGGGACGGTGGCGAACCCTGCTGTACTCTTCCACCACAGCTTTCTCTCAATCTTACGTCCTGTTTCTGTTGTACCTGTAATTCAAAGGGCCAGCCTTGTCACACTGTGTCACGCTGAATATCCCCGAGAACTACGTTAAGGGTACACGTGTCTGGAGTGCTCAGCCACTTGCACGTTAATTTCACGAGCAGGCTGTTCTGGAGTGCCAACAACAACAACGTAACATCCAGACCGGTTTATCGAATGCAAGGGTACGTGTGCGTGAGGCCAAAGTTATGAATGTGATATATCACATTATAACATTGTGTGTGTGTGTGCGTACGCATACATACTGGGTGTCAAACCGTCCAATCTATCCATGCCAGCATGAAAAACGGACATTAGATGATGATGATCCATAAATTACATTTACAATTTGAAAAAAAAAAATCAGAAATATAAGAAAATAACAATAAAAACGAATGACAGATAACGAAATAATAATCTTCTCTACTATTGGCACAAGGCTTGAAATTTGGGGGAGGATACTAGTCAATTACATCGACTCCAGTGTTTCACTGGTACTTAATTTATCGACCCCGCAAGGATGAAAGGCAAAGTCAACCTCGGCGGAATTTGAACCCAGAATGTAGCGACGGGCAAAATACCGTTAAGCATTCCGTCGAACGTACTTACAATTCTTTTCTACTCAAGGCACAAGGCCCGAAATTTTGGGGGAGGGGGGGAAGTCGATTAGATCGACCCCAGTAAGCAACTGGTACTTAATTTATCGATCTCTGAAAGACGAAGGGCAAAGTCGATCTCTGAAAGACGAAGGGCAAAGTCGACCTCGGCGGAATTTGAACCCAGAATGCAGCGACGGACGAAATACCGTTAAGCATTTCGTCGAACGTGCTAACGATTCTACCAGCTCGCCGCCTTAATAATAATAATAATTAATTCGTTTTATTGGCCACAAGGGCTAATATCAATTAAAAACATGTAAGGACAAAGACAGGACGAAGGTTACAAAAGGTTTAATAATAATAATAATAATAATGAAAAATAAAGGAAATAATAATAAACACTTAAAGACAAATGAAGGAGATTTAAATATTAAAACAAAGTACGTAAATTAAAAACTTTAATAATATTACTTAACATGCAAAGAAGTTGATTAATGATTTTCATCTTTAATAGATGAAATAAACTGTGGAAGTAGTAAAGATAATTTATGACCCCATGCATGCATGCACACACACACGCACACACACACATTCACACACATGTATGTATGCGTGTCCGTGTGTATTTATGTCGATTATAACTGCTTTTTATGTAATTTTTACTAAATGTCTAATATATTTTAAATATCTAGTACACATGCATATATATTCATTAACATATCTACATGTCTACATGCATGCATACATACATACATGTGTGTGTATGCATGCTAATAAGAATATATGAGATACATGTTTGGGACGGTCCATGGTTGTGATGCTTATATAGAAATGTAAGGAAACGTCATTAACAAAGCACGTTAAGTTATACACGCAGGAATACAGACGTATATGTGTGCCTGTTGTGTATCAACTGTGTGTGAATGTGCGAGCACACAGATACGCACACAAATACGAATAAATGCATACAAACGTAGAGACACATGTATGCGTGTGTGCATATACATATACGTAAATACGCACATACCCATCTATCTATCTATCTATCGAACATATTTTGCCAGTTTGTGGACACACACACACACACACATATATGTAATATTAATGGTTTCTTATTAGGAAACCAATAGATTTTATACAGGGCTGCACAGAGAAGTGCTCAGAATAATTGAGACAAGAGTAAAAAAATATTAGTTATAGAATAAAAACGCTGGGTTAACGACTCAACATATCACACCCCCTCAATGAACATATATAAAAAATACAACATAATCCGTCAAACATACGGAATAGGAAGATATAACGCACGAAAAATAACGTAAGAAGAAATAAGAAATAAAAGAATAAGAAATATATAAGAAGTAAGATGCAAGAAATAGAACATATAGTATCAAATTTTACACACGAATATATTGTATCAACCGATAACATACAAATAAGTGAAAGGTATAATACAATACACATAAATATCATTTCATAGAAGTTAAAATTAATACGAATAAAAATTTCAAATATATAATATAATATAGGTCGAACTAAAATAAAGAAATGAGGTACCATAAAGTAGTCCATCGGTTAAAAATCCAGGACAGAAATGATTTAACACCATTTAAAGTTAAAACACAAAGTTCTACATCTTCCTCATGCACATTTTACAACTCAAAACCAGTAGACACCAACAGGCAAGTCCGCACCAGTTAGGCATACACTCTTGTTATTCACTCTTGTATATGCCTAACTGGTGCGGACTTGCCTGTTGGTGTCTACAGCTTTTGAGTTGTAAAATGTGCATGAGGGAGATGTAGAACTTTGTGTTTTAACTCTAAATGGTGTTAAATCATTTCTGTCCTGGATTTTTAACCGATGGACTACTTTATGGTACCTCATTTCTTTATTTTAGTTCGACCTATATTATATTATATATTTGAAATTTTTATTCGTATTAATTTTAACTTCTATGAAATGATATTTATGTGTATTGTATTATACCTTTAACTCATTTGAATGTTATCGGTTGAAACAATACGCTCTGGGGTCGATTTGCTCGACTAAAGGCGGCAGTCAAATGACTGAAACAAGTAAAAGAGAGAGTAAAGAGTATATACATATGTATATATCTCGACATATAAGTATACATAGATATACATTTATAGTAGATAGATAGATAGATAGAGGGAAAGAGAGAGAGAGAGGGTGTGTGTGTGTGTTACAGATGCGTGTATAAGATGGCAGTGAGGCGATGTAGGAACTTAAGAGAAACTTTGTAACAAAATAGAAGCGACTTTCTTTCGACTTCGTTTCGAAAGGAATCGCCATTAACTTATGTCATCAGTGATAGTGTCAAATAAATGTGATTGATGACACGTTTCTAGAAATTTCCGTGATTCTAAAGGAGATCAGTACTCGATCGAAGGTTTGAAGGTCGATCAACGATAGCTTCCATACCTACATTTGATGTGACGATAGGGACGGCTGGCACATCTTTTTAACTCCTTGTGTGTATGTGTGTGTGTGTGTGTGTGTGTGTGTGTGCAGGCGTGTATGTGTGAGTGCTTGCAAACATACATGTACATAGAGGCATCTGTAACTTACGTTGTTTCGAGTTACGTTATTTTCGACTTAACGTATTTTCTTTTTTTTAAAGAAAGCAATAGAGAAAAACAAAAACAAAAATATAATAAAAAATAAACCTCAGTCGATTTATTTGACTTTACGTCGTCGGTCTCAGTGAACATGTTTAAAAACATAATAATAATAATAATAATAATAATAATAATAATAATAATAAAACCACCTCAAAACGAATACTGAAGAGGAAAAATGAAAATATGTACTAACCACGTAAATCAATTTTAAAATGTTTCTTCGTGTTACGTCATTTTCGAGTAACGTCACACGTGTACCTATTACCGACGTAAGTCGAGGTATACCTGTGTATTGTTTCTAACGTCTCGCGTAAAAATGCCCCCCCCCCAACCATATCTCTTCCGCTTTCCCTCCACTTTTCTCAGCACATATATAAACAATAAGAAACACACTTGGTTTATTTATTGATTTACAAATAGATTCATACAAGTGATCTAACACGTACACACACACACACACGTTATATATTACGTTATATGACACACCACTCTGTATACGAAATAATCCTACGGAAGTGTGCGCCTGCACACAAACATATACATGCAGGGTGTAACAGAGGTCTCGTTAGTATTTTAATTGATATATATATATATTGATATATATATATATATATATATATATATATATATATATATATTAGACTTACTACCCAGCGTTGCACGGTAAAGTATTCACGGAATTGTTTGCCAGTTTGTAGAATGGGAATTCACGGTACTTATGCATGTATATATATATTTAACCTAACCTCTGGACTCTATTTAATTGGAAGTATCCATACAATAGTAATCAATCAATTTACATATGTAGAAGCCTTTTTTTTTTTTTTAACAATTTTTATCCTGTTGTGTCTGGAGAGAGTCATTTTCTTATTGTGCCTTAAAATCACCTGAAAATCCTGAAAATCACCTGCTACTCTTGTTTTAAAGTGAAAGTGTATATGAAATGGACGTGTGTGTGTGTGAGGGAGTGAGAGAGAGAGAAAGAAAGAGTGTGCTACTTACACATACATGAGGACACACACGTTCACTCACTCACACACACACACACACATGCATGCAAACGTACATATAAAAAAGATGTAAGCATATGTATTGATGTATGTACGTATAGATGACAACACACCCCTTCACTCACTTTCTCTCTTTCTCTCTCTCTCTCTGTCTTTCTCTCTCTCTCTCTGTCTTTCTCTCTCTCTCTCTCTCTTTCTCTCCCTCTCTTTCACACACGCACATCCATTTCAAATACACGTACATACATCTATCACTTTCTCCCGTCTTTCACTTTAAAGGATATAAATAAATTTTTTTACGGAAATTAACGAACTCCGGATGATGAAATTACATTCAGTTAAAAATACTTCTAAATGATTAGAATATTGTGTACGTCAAAAAGTCGAGGGTTTCCTTTTTTAGAGAGCGTGAAAACTATGTGTGTGTATATGTCACAGAAAGCAGACGGGTGTTTGTGTTGATTGACACGCCATGACATTCATTATATGTGTGTGTATTCTGTATGTGTCTTAACGTCACGGAAGCCATGTATCTTTTTCATTAAGAAATAACAAAAATTGTGTTTAATCAATTAAATACAGGTCCAAATGTCACAAAAAATTTGTACTGCACTGTCGAAGAATTCTCATACTTGCATATGAAAATAAATATGTGGAAAAAAAAATTAAGATAAAATATACTATTTCTGAGATATTTCAGTTACACACAAACATTCCATGCGTTTTAGTATCATCAAGATGCGGGAAGCTGGCAGAGTCGTGCGCACACCGAGCAATATGCTTTGTGTGTTTCTGAGTTCAAATTCCTCCGAGGTCAATTTTGCCTTTCGTGCATTCGGGTCGATAAAATTAGCACCAGTTGAGCGCTGGGGTAGATGTAATCGACTGAGCCCTTCCCCAAAATTGGAAATCATTATTATTATTATTATTAAGGCGTTGAGCTGGCAGAATCGTTAGCACGTTAGTAACTGTGTGGAAGCTCGCTGTGTGTGTGTGTGTGCGCGCGCGCGCGAATATACTTCTATATGAATGTGCGTGTGTATGCATATGTGTGTGTGTGTGTGTGTGTCTTTGTATCTGTGTTTGTCACTCCCACCACCATCACCACTTAGAGTTTGGCTAGTTTATGTCCCCGTAACTTAGCGGTTCGATAAAACGAGCTGATAGAATAAGTATTAGGCTTCAGAAAAAAAACCCTACTAGGGTCAATTTCTCTGACTAAGACTTCAATATAGCCATAGTCTAACGCGCGCAAGCGTACACCCATACCCAACAAAGCAGGAAAACGTAAATAAATATTTATAGAAACAAAATTGGAACAAAATGCAAAAAAAAAAAAGAAAGAAAAAAAAAATCAAACATATTCTAGTTATTTAAATGCTAAAGGGACCCTTTGAGAGGATCGCCTCAGTGACTGTACGTATGTAAGTGCATGCATGTTTATAAAGATGAATAACACACACACACACACACACACACAACACACACAACACAGATTATACAAGTACGTATATATATGCAGGTGCCCCAGCATAGCCGCAGTCTTAGGGCTGAAACATACAAAAGAATATATATATATATATATATATATATATATATATATGTATGTATGTATGTGTGTGTATACATACACAAACACACATATATACACATACTTCCACTATGTACACACATACACACATTCATATAAACAAACACACACACACGTGTGTATCTCTCTCTCTCTCTCTCTCTCTCTCTCTCTCTATATATATATATATATATATATATATATATATATATATATATACGCATTTACACATATATCTATACACATACATACATGTTCAACATTATAAACATTCCATACACTAACATATGTACATACAGATATGTGCACATACTCATACATAGAGATAATATGCACACACACACACACACACACACACTGAAGACAGTATGTATTCATTTTTGAAAGATGGCATTTTTAAAAGCAAAAATTAATGAGAAATATGAACTTGATATAAAAGTTACATATATCACTATATTTCACGTACTCTCATATACACACTTCCCTAATGGTTTCCATTTCACACACACCCAGGAACCGTGGTGGTAGACATGTTCAGTTGCCTTGGAGTGGGGGGGGGGGTTCTGTTACAGTACCATAAGCATCCTTGTCAAGGTCAGGAAAACACGAAAGAAGCAATAACAACAACAACAACAATATTAATTAACCCTTTCTACTATAGGCACAAAGCCAGAAATTTTTGTGGGCGAGGCCTAATCGATAACATCAGCCCCACTGCTCAACTAGTGCTTATTTCAAAGGATGAAAGGCAAAGTCGACCTCGGCGGAATTTGAACTTAGGACGTGAAGACGGACGAAATACTAACGATTCTGCCAGCTCGCCGCCTTATAATAATATTGGTTATCGCCATCACTACTACTACTACTACTACTACTACTACTTCTTCTTCTTAGAATGAAATGCATTGATACTGAAGTTTACATATGCGTGTGTGTGTAGGACGCAGAGACGATATAAGCACTACGTCCTAGAGGCAAATGGGTGTGGGTAAGAAGTTAAGTGCATGTTCTGTAAGGACACCCAGCATACACACACATACGTGTGTGTGTATATGTGTGTACTCCAAGGTACATTATCCAATGTATTCTTATAATGTACTCCAAAGAACATTGTTTGCCTGGAAACAAATACACGGGCGTGTGTTTATGTATGTATGTATGTTTGTGTATATGTATATATGTAAGTGCACATATGTATGTATGTATGTATGTTTGTATGTATGTCGTTATTCACTTTATTTCTAGATTTCTTGCTAATAGAGAAAAGACCGGTTTCTAACCTAGATCCAAGGCTCCTTTATTGGAATTTCAGCATCAACAACAGGGTATTTTTGTATTTATGTATGAATGTATGTTTGTATGTATGTATGTATGTATGTGCAGATTTGTATATCTTATGTATGTATTCTCATAGATATAATTGCATATCTAGACATGATCATATATATTTAAATGATAAACTTCTGGAAAGTTTTACAGATTTTTACAGTTCCAGTGATGGCTTGAATCTATAGTCTTCGAATCAGCTTTCTCCTTTCTGTATGTAGGTATGTATGTAAGTACGGATACTAGCAGTGAGTTCGCCTTCAAAAGAAATAATACTTTGGATAATGTACTCCAAGGTACATTATTTATAAAAGAAAAACAAACAGAAAAAGACGGCAGCGTCATGGCTAGAAATCTTTGATTACACGCGACCTACTTGATGAGGGTCGACCCTGGAGTAAGCCATAAAATAAGTTCTATCAAATTGTTCAAAAAAAAAAAAAAAAATGAAGTCGATTCAAATACAATTAGATTGATAGAGATGTGCATAATAACGTCTACCACAGAGTTCTCAACTCGTGAAAATATGCTTCTTAGTTATTCTTTTATTCTTTTATTTGTTTCAGTCATTTGACGGTGACCATGCTGGAGTATCGCCTTAAAGGGAATTTTTCGTCGAAGAAATCGATTTCACCCTCCCAGGACTTATTCTTTTGCTGGACCGCTAATTTTTGGTGACATAAACACATCAACATTGGTTGTCAAGTGATGGCGGAGACACACACACACACACATGGAGCACGCTTTCATCGGTAAGACATAGAATTTTAGAAGTAGAAAAAAAAAAAAACAGAAAAAATGATTGCAAAGAATTTTGTTCATTCATTTACATAATTAGAAAAGAAAAAGGCGTGCGATGATCCACGGGTTAAGGTGTAGGTCGTGCGTTCGATTCTCGGACATGGCGATGCGTTATTTCTTGAGCCAAGCACTTAATTTTGCTTAGCTCCAGTACACTCAACTGAAAAAGAGTACCAGTAATATCTGCGGAAACTAATCCTTCGTTGGATTGCTGTCCCATTCAAGGGTTGATGGGTGTGGTTGGGGGGGGGGATGTATTGTGCTCTAATTCTAAACGCTCTGAAAACACGGATAAGCTATGACCTCATGAGCCTGTAAGCTCACGCCAGATAAAACAGAAGCGAACGATACTTAATATATCGATCCACTGTCGGGACATTTGATTCAGTTTTAAAGCGGGAATACTAATGGCTGAGATTTTATGTTTATGATTTATATATTTGGATTTTTATATTAGGTTGAAAAGGATGAAGAGGAAGAGGGACAAGTGAAGTGGGGTGGTGAGAAAGATGCAAAAGGCGAGCAAGAAGAGAAACAGGAGGAGGAGGAGGAGAAGGAATGGTAGGAGTCCCTTGATCTTTGAAGTGGCTCCAAGAGCTCGACAATAATAGCGTTGATGTCGTTGGTGATGGTGAATTATGATAGTGGCGGTTGTAGTGGTGGTGATGATGATGGTGGTGGTGGCGGTAATAATGATGTTAACGATGACACTGATGATGATGGTGGTGGTGGTGATAATGTTGATGCTACGCATCGAACCTGGAACGACAAAACGCCAAGCTGAAATCTCTCGGGATTTGAGCTTGGAAAATTAAGGAACGCAAACTAAATAGACACTACCGATGTAATTACCAACCACCACCACCGCCACCACCACCACCACCACCGCCACAAGCATTACCATCGCTAACATCACCATCACCATCATCATGATCACTACTCCGACTTTACCGTTTTGCAGCCATAACTCGTTTAGATAAATAAAGTGGTTGGTAACGTTCAGATTTCTATGTGCATGTGTATAATGTGTGTGTGTGTGTGTGTATGTGTGTTCCCACTATGTACAATCCTGACGACCTAAGTGAAGCGATTGCGATTGGTAATCGATAAAGTAGGTCGCTGATTCGGTTTCGAATCGCCGAGAAACTTAGCGGCGCAATGTAACTCTTTCCCCGTATCCGTGTAACGAAACAGCAACAGCTATAACAACTACTATGCCACTTCAACAACAAACATCAAAAACTACAAACTACTGTACACTGACGTAGCTAGAAATGTGTGCCGTTCGGGGGCAGCCCTTTACATTGCTGCAATCCATCACTCTGGAGTCACCAAAAGCCTACATCGGCTTATACAGCAGAACCATAAGTGCTGCTCCCCACACACATAAAAGCGTCGCCCGGATGTGGAACGCCTCCCCACCTCCTACTCCATCACCCCCAGCTATGCTACTGAACTACTACTACTACTGCTACTGAACTACTACCACCACCACTACTACTACTACCACTACTACCACCACTACCACCACCACTACTACTACTACCACTACTACCACCACCACCACTACTACTACCACCACTACTACCACCACCACTACTACTACCATCACCACCACTACTACTACTACCACCACCACCATTACCACCATTGATGCTACAGCCATCACCACCAGCACTACTACCACCACTACGGTAACAACACAAGCAACTACAACTTATAGAGTAACAGTATAACAGCAACAGTAACAACTACTACAGCAGCAGTCTTCAAGAGGGGCAAGAGCAGCACCACCAACAACAGCACCACTATCAGTAGCACCACCACCAGTAGCACCACCACCAGTTGGAGCAGCAGCAGCAGCAGCTGTAGAGAGCAGTGGCAACAATAACAAGAACAGACGGACCCTTTGATTATCTATGCGAGACTGATTGATTGAAAAAGAGACCGGCATTTGATTATTTACACTTGGTTAGATCGAAACTCCGCTCTGTTGCAGACATCAATACTACAACAGATCTGTTTATATGTTGTTAATCAATGATTCACTACTACTTTATATCTCCCTCATCTCTCCTTCTCTCATTTCTTTACGTCTACTATTACTATTATTATTATTATTAGTTGATTTCATTGGTTTTTCATTTATATATATTTATTTATTTATTTAAAGTCCGTCAGCATGACAATTACATCTATAACAATAACAGCAACAACATCATCATCAGAAACAATAGTATAGCTGTGAAAAAAAGCATTAATCGGAAACTACACAGCTAACGATTGCTAAGCAAACAGCACAATACATAATAATTTCATTCTTACATAGGCAGAAAAGCATTTCATTATCAATACTAACAACAATAATAATTAATAATAAATAAACGGTTATTATTGGGTTTTTTTCATTGGTTACACAAGGCCTTAATGAACAAGCGGACGTAATAACAATTTCGGTTATTTGCCACAAGGGGCGGCGGAAATATTACATGGGTTTATGCGGAATTGATTATAAGTAAAAAGAAAGGGAGAAAAACAGAAAAACAAACATAGACACAAGGGTGGCTGTGTGGTAAGAAGTTTGCTTCCTAACCACATGGTTCTGGGTTCAGTCCCACTGTGAGGCGCTTTGATTTCGGCAAGAGTCTTCTACTATAGCCTCGATTCGACCGAAGGTTTGTGAGTGGATTTGGTTGACGGAAACTAAAAGAAGTTACTTGTGTGTATGCGTGTGTATGTGTGTGTGTGTGTGTGTGTGCGTGCGTATCTTTGTACGTGTCTGTGTTTTCTCCCCTCCCCACCGCTTGACTACCGGTGTTGGTATGTTTACGTCCTCATATACTAGCGGTTCGGCAAAAGTAACCGATAGAATAAGTACCAGACTTTTAAAAAAATATGTACTGGGCTCAATTCGCTCAACTAAAACTCTTCAAGGCGGTGCTCCAGCATGGCCGCACTCTAATGAATGAACAAGTAAAAAAAATAAAAGATAAATAATAGAAAACAACATGGTGATGATGCTAATTTATTTGCCACCAGGGCTTTAGATGAGGGTGGGGGAACTACAAGGAGAATTTACAAGTTTTGTGTTCGTATGTGTATGTTGGGGGGGGGGGAGGCTACATAAAAACCTGAGGAGAAAGGAGAGGCGGAAAATGAGATAAAACTATACATACGAGGCGTGTATAAAAAAGTCTTGAGCCTCAAAAATACAAAACACGGTACAAGACTTCTGATGAAGGTACAAGAGTTCAAGGCTCAAAACTTTTCACACATCCCTCGTAGTATAAAATGCTTGTGAAGACATGTATGATGCAGCCCGTCTGATTCAAGGCAACCCACAAATAAAGACAATCAAGAAAGCTCACAGATGCAGAATTTCCCGGACCACCAGGAGCACAAATTCTGGTCCAACTCTTGTTCACCAATCTACTGGCGTTTGCTTACAACAAGTCCATTTACCGGAAACATTTTCGACACGGTCGCCCATCTTCTGACAAATTTGCTGGGGTGATCACTTCTTGTTCCACCCTCCCATTCCCTTTCCAAGTGCGACTTGAAAAAAATGGACGTGGGCTTGACAGAAGAGAAAACTGCCTGGCCTCACTACTTTCAGCCTCGCCTACCACCGAAGATATAATGCTGAATGGTTCTGATTGGTAGACATTTACGCTAACCACTGAAGAGATGTCGTTGTATAATCGCAGCGATCCAGCTCCTGAAAATGGAGCTAAAACCAGCCGATTTGAGTCATAAAGTATCGATGATCGGTCATATTGAAAACTTTGATCAAACGATCAGGATCTCACATGCTCGAAGTTGCTTACTCACCTTTACCATGATGATATATCGCATGAAGTGGAGGTTGTTGTTGTTGTTATTATTATTATTAAGGCGGAAAGCTGGCAGATTCGATAGCACGCCGGGCGAAGTGGTTAGCGGTATTTCGTCTGCCGCTACGTTCTGCAATCAAATTTCGCCGGGGTCGACTTTGCCTTTCATACTTTAGTTGAGTACTGGGGTTAATGTAATCGACTTGCTCCCTTTCCCCAAATTTCAGGCCTTGTGCCTTTAGCAGAAAGGATTATCATTATTATAATCGAGTGAGAAGCAGCGCATGCTATCAAAGTGACACTGGGGTACAAATATACGAAACCCAATATACACATCATGATTACCCGTCTGATAAGGGTACACCAGCACATGCATCACAACCACATTGCGCGACATGGTGATCTAATATCAAGATAAACAGCACATGACCTTGCAGGTGGGGCCCAGTTAGAATTTTCTTCAGGTCGTGTAGCCCATCCCATTCGAAAAGCCCCCGAATAAGGTTCGTTTTATGATCATGAACGAAACACCCATGTTTCCAAAGAATTCCTCTCAACACATGATGCTCCCCAACTACTTTTGCTCGTGATCAGAGATGCACATATCGTCAGCCACTAAGGGACATGCTCAGCTGGTTAAAGTGAAGCAACTGACAAACAAATCTGAGGTAATGAGCAGAATATTTGCTGTAGCCCATCTTTTATACCAAGACATTATTATTATTAAGGTGGCGAGCCGGCAGAATCGTTAGCACGCCGGGCAAAATGCTTAGCTGCGTTTCATAGGTCTTTAAGTCTGAGTTCAAATTCCACCGAGGTCGACTTTGCCTTTCATCCTTCCGGAGCCGATAAAATAAACACTAGTCGAGCATTTGGGTCCATGTAATCGACTTACCCGCTCCAACGAATATGCTGGCCTTGTGGCAAAATTTGAAACCATTATCATTATTATTTGAGAGATTGATGTTCTATATTTCTTCCTTGTCTCTAATCATTGTTTTTGTTACTGTGGATTTAATTAATCTATAATAATAGAAACGGATTGGTCATTGCCGGGTTAACACACACACATACAGACGAGTGTACAATCCACGCACACAACACACTTACGCAAGCACAACTCAACCGCATTGCGACACACACGTCGACACACAACATCTACACACATTAATCTACACAAATCAATAAGATTGCAAAACGCGCGCTCACATACAAATCCATATTCCACACACACACAACACACACACACGTATGTACAACCTCATTATGGCACACATGCACACAAACATTATAGCAGAGCCCTGTGGTATACAGTTCAATGCCTCGTATCAAATATTTGATAAAATATTTCCCCAAGTCAATCATTTGATCGTTTCATTACTGCTACTGCTGCTGCTGCACTTGCTAATGCTGCTGCACTTGCTAATGCTGCTGCTGTTGTTGTTGTTGTTGTTGTTATAACTGTTGTATTAATTTCTACTAAATTTATAGCCGCGGAATAATAGCGAGTAATTTATTATTTCTTTTGACAAAGCACAAGGTTACGACGATGACGACGACGACGACTACTACTACTACTACTACTACTACTACGACTACTACTACCACCACCACTACTGCTACTACTACTACTACTGCTACTACTACTATTACTACTAGGTGGTGGACGAGAGAGAGAAAAGGGAATAATTGGTTGAGCGCTGAACAGGAGAAAAATAACTAAATAAACTACATGCCTGGCGATATTTTAAGTACATTCTGAGATCAAATCACCCAGAGATTAACTCTGTCTTTCTTTTATACCAGGGGTCGATAAAATATCAGCCAAGTACTGGGGTCACGTTTTATTTACTCCTAGAAGATCCGCAGATGTAAATAATACTGTAAATAGAAAAAGCCTTCGCCTTTTATCAATGGCGGAGCTTGAGTGTATGCCGCTCGTGAAAGGAGTCTTCCCCAATTCCTATACAAGCTTATACATCAGAACCAAAAGTTCAGTTTCCCAAAAAAAAAAAAGCATCACCCGGGCCGGGCCGTGCCCTCGCTTTCTCCCAATAACGCTACTGTCATTTTATCGACGGTCGTTGCTGTTGTTTCGTCCCATGTCAGCCCTGATCCAATAGATCTATGATCAAAGGCGAGGATCTTTTTAAAAATTCTTTCAACTACTGGAAGTCTTTGGAATTTTCACCAGATTGGAGGATTCCAATTGGTCAAAAATTACACAACTATAAATGCTTGTAACTTCTTTATAATTAATTTCTAGGAAAAATGAATGAATGTGATTTTCGCCATCAGCATGCAATACTATATAGAAACTGCATTTTACGAAAATATTCTAGTCAAATTTTAAAAACTTCAAGTGGTAGGAAGAAATTTAATAAGATTTAAAGGCGTTATAACTCTGACTACCCCTGTTTATTTTTTGTTGTTTTTCAACCGGTGGCAGCTGATGAAGAAAATGTTCTCTATGTGGCCTGTGTGTTTTTTGTACTCTGTTTATCATTTTGTCCACGTTTTTTTTTGCAACGTCCTGTACCCAGATATGCATCTATATATACATGTAGATGTAGGTATGTACATACATGTACGTATATATGCATATACTCATATATTATTTGTATTTAAGATTAGGTTTTACAATATATAAATATTTGTTTATTTTTTGTTTGTTTTCTTTACATCACTCAATGTAATTTGAAGGAGATTTAGTCATTTTTTCTATCAAGCTGAACGGGGAGACTACATATGCTCTATGTAGATGCGCACTTCTTGAATCGATAAAATAAGTAACAAGTTAAGAAATGAAGTCGTTCATTCCTATCTCTAATTATGTGGACCTTATGCTATTTTAAGGTGAAATAAACATCGGAGACGCGTTGCCTCATACAGAAACTGCGGGAGCTATTCAGTGGTATTGCAAGCTCTATTCAGTACCATCAACAGGTATCTCAGGGTCACAAGCGGTTCGCTT
Source organism: Octopus bimaculoides (assembly GCF_046866305.1). Taxonomy (NCBI): domain Eukaryota; kingdom Metazoa; phylum Mollusca; class Cephalopoda; order Octopoda; family Octopodidae; genus Octopus; species Octopus bimaculoides. The sequence goes on from NC_142933.1 coordinate 69,818,680, forward strand.
CTATACCGTCACGTCCTGCTTGAGGAATCATTATAATCATCCCTTAATTTCACTCCCCAAATTTCAGGCCTTGTGCCCATAAGGGAAAGGATTATTATTATTATTATTATTATTATTATTATTACATAAGGCAGCGAGCTGGCAGAATCGTTAGCACGCCGGGCGAAATGCTTAGCGGTATTTCGTCAGTCGCTACGACCTAAGTTCAACTTCCGCTGAGGAAGACTGCCTTTCATCCTTTCGGGGTCGATAAATTAAATATCAGTTGCGTACTGGGTTAATTTAATCGACTCCCCCCCCCAAAAAAATTCAGGCCTTGTGCCTATAGTAGAAAGGATTATTATTATTATCCTTATTGGATCTTTCTGATTTGGCGGACACCATTTGTTTTCCAACGAAACACTTTCAAACTTGGGACACTGGTAGAATGTGTCATATAAAACATCTTTTACTCTTAGTGTTGTTGAGAAAAGTTTATATCTTTAAAGTTATTTCGTGTTAAAGTTATCGTATTTATTATTATTATTCTTATTATTATTAAAGCGACGAGCTGGCGAAACCGTTAGCACATCGGACAAAATGCTTAGCGACATTTAATCCGTCTTTATAAGTTCTGAGTTCAAATTCCGCCAAGGTCGACATTACCTCTCATCCTTTTGAAGTCGATAAAATGTTGAGCACGGAATCGATAAAATCGACTAAACCCTTTCCCCCAGAATTTCAGGCCTTGTGCCCATCAGCCGGAATTATTGTTGCTGTAATTACTAGAGTAGGCAGAGGAATCACTCCACGCAGGTTCCTGCGTTCAGACCACCGGCCGTGACTGGCGCCAGTTGACATCATTAAAGAATGTCGATATATCAAAATGACAAGGAAAAGTCATAATATATACCGCGTCGATTTGTAAAAGAAAGAATTTGATAACGCCTCTGTGTGTGTGTAGCGAATCAGAAGTTAACCCTTTCTGTCCTTTTTATCTTGTTTGAGTCATTCAACTGCAGGCACGCTGGAGCACCCCCTTGAGGGTTTTAGTTCTGTCCCCCCCCCCTCTCTCTCTCTATATATATAGTGCAATATTAATGATCAGCACACTTATCGCGAATATAAAAGGTGTGGGTTCGAGCCCCATGCGTACGGAAAACCCACTTTTTCCCGTTGAGCGCTTATATACCCCAATATTAGACTATTTTCTTTACTCACTACACGGTGATCGCTTATAAGCTCTCTCTCTCTCTTACTCACACACACACACACACACATAAATAAAACATGTATAAAACCTTTCAATGAGGTGTTTTAGTTGGCGAAAACTGAAAGAAGCCCGCTATGTATGTATGTATGTATATATATATATATATATATATATATATATATATATATATATATATATATATGTATGTATATTTATTTAAAAGCAGCAGAAATATAATAAAAAATTGTTACTCGGAGTTTCCCGTTCCCGTTCATCGGACAGTTTTTTGTTATATTTCTGGTGCTTTTAAATAAGACATATTACTCTACCTCTGGTATTTGAGTACTCTTTTTCCACCTTGTTGCACATTTATGTATGTATATATATATAGACTTTACATGGCTGCTCGACTTGCTAGAAGTGGTAGCAGCCAGACCTTCCTTCGAAGCAAAAGAAAAAAAATATCTTAAACTAAACGCGGTACCCCAGCATGGTCACAACCTTTGAGGTGAAACGTATGAAAAAAAAAAAAATAAAAGGAATAACCCTTTTATCCGGTGTGCCCTGCTCTATATTACCTAACGTGTCCTTATTAGACAGATAAGGTTATAGAGACCTTATCGGACACTTAAGGGGAAAATAGAGCAGGGCACCACACTACGTGTGAGAAAGTGTAAAACCGGAAGAAAAGAAAGAAGGTGGATAAGTTACGGTTAGAATGCGTTTGATCATACATCGGTCAACAACTGACTTCTACAGGGAATAATATGTCTAAAGAGAAGTAAAGGTGAGAGAAGGTAGACAACGACCCATACACACACACACACACAAAACTATAAACGTACACACATAAATACATACACACACTAGTGTATTGATGGATAGAGACAGAAAAGATGAAAGGGCAGACCTCTCTCTCACTCTCTCCAACCCACACAGAGAATATGTGTGTGTGAGAGAGGGAGAGAGAGGGGGGAGGGAAGGAGGGAGAGAAAGTCCATGTGTGTGTGTGTGTGTGTGTGTGTGTGTGTAGAAGCATATAGAAGCAGAGCATCATCAAAGTGTTTTCGGAAACAAAAAAAAAACATACTAAGGAAAAAAAAAAGGACAAAAAAGGACAAAAAATTCCAAGTAGTAAATTTATGGCTGTGGACATTGTCGGGTACAAGGGGTGGCATTGAGTACAAATCTACCCCAGCGTAGGAGTAGAAGGGTATCAGCGCTGTAAACTGGGTAGTGAAGAGAGGTAGGAGGAAGGGAATTAACACTATGCGGCGGAGGGGCATGGCTTGGTGGTTAGAGCGTTGAACTCATGATCCAAAGATTGTGGTTTCGATTCCTGGACCAGGCGATGCGTTGTTCTTGAGCAAAATGCTTTCATTTCACTTCGCTCCAGTCTACTCAGCTGGTAAAAATGAGTTTATCTTGCGACGGACTGGCGCCCTGTCCAGGGAGATATATATACGTCAGAGAAATGGAGAAACCGGCCCTATGCTCCTTACGGTTGAGAGAGTGGAGGCGCAATGGCCCAGTGGTTAGGGCAGCGGACTCGCGGTCATAGGATCGCGATTTCGATTCCCAGACCGAGCGTTGTGAGTGATTATTGAACGAAAACACCTAAAGCCCCACGAGGCTCCGGCAGGGGATGGTGGCGAACCCTGCTGTACTCTTCCACCACAACTTTCTCTCACTCTTACTTCCTGTTTCTGTTGTGCCTGTAATTCAAAAGGTCAGCCTTGTCACACTGTGTCACGCTGAATATCCCCGAGAACTACGTTAAGGGTACACGTGTCTGTGGAGTGCTCAGCCACTTGCACGTTAATTTCACGAGCAGGCTGTTCCGTTGATCGGATCAACTGGAACCCTCGACGTCGTAAGCGACGGAGTGCCAACAACAACAACAACAACGGTTGAGAGACCACGGGTGTAAGAAAAACCTGGGAGTTGATTTTGAGAGCAGTGATTGGTGGAGCGCACGGCTTAGTGGTTAGGATGTTGGAATCAAGATCCTGAAATTATGGTTTCGATTCCTTCACCGGGCGATGCGTTGTGTCCTTGAGCAAAACACTTCATTTCACGTTGCCCCAGTCCCCTCAGCTGGCAAGGCTAAAAAATCCTGCTACGGACCGGCGTCACGTCCAAGGAGGAATACATACACCAGAGAAATGGGGAAACCGCCCCTAAGCTCCTTACGGAGTTATGTGGACTATCCACTGATATATATACTTTTACTTGTGTCAGTCATTTGACTGCGGCCATGCTGGAGCACCGCCTTTAGTCGGACAAATCGATCCCAGGACTTATTCTTTGTAAGCCTAGTACTTTTTCTAACGGACTCTTTTGCCGAACCGCTAAGTTACGGGCACGTAAACACACTAACATCGGTTGTCAAGTGATGTCAGGGGTACAAATACAGACAGACAAAGAAACACACGCACACACGCACGCACACACACACACACACACACACACACACACACACATATATACATATATATACACGACGGGCTTTTTTCAGTTTCCATCTGCCAAATCCACTCACAAGGCTTTGGTCGACCCGAGATTATAGTAGAAGACTCTTGCCCAAGGTGCCACGCAGTGGGACTGAACCCGGAACAATGTGGTTGGTAAGCAGGCTACTTACCACACAGCCACACATGCGCCTATATATATACAGCGGTCTCCCTCACAGTTCACGTCCACTAAAACACACTTGCCCAAGGTGCTACGAAGTGGGACCGAACTCGAAATTATGTGGTCGCTAAACAAGTTTGTTAACCACTCGGCGATGCCTGCATCTTTATGTAAATGGGGGATCGGGGAGGATAGTCAAGACCAGTAGCCTAGCATGGGCCCTCGGCGCCATTAGGAAAATACCTTCTTGGCGCTCCCGCCTTAATTAAGAGACATTACAAGACAGAAAAATTTACAATTTACACTCGTTCACATGATGACTTGGAGAAGACTGTCTCGTCCCCTCGCTCCCTTCTTCGTATGTCTCTGGTCATGGCTGGAATATCTCTTTCATAGCAAATCTGTTTAATTAAAGCTGAACTGGTGCTGAACGACAATGATGACAACTGCTTCAGTCGTTCGGTTACAATTTAATCAACAAAAGCTAGAAGCTATTACTCTCCTTCTATTTTTAATTCCATTCACATCGAGAACAAGTACTTAGGGTGCAAAAATGTGTTTAATGTGTGATATGAGAAACGGCAAATAATAGGAACAGAAACCCAAACCATTCTTCCAAACTGCATCTTACTAATGAACAAAAACCACAGAACATATTTGCTGGCGTATAAAAGATGGATAGATGAAAGTTTAAACTTCTCATAGTAGTACTTTTTGTGGCTGTTTGTTGGCCCTCCGTCGCTAACGACGTCGAGGGTTCCAGTTGATCCGATCAACGGAACAGCCTGCTCGTGAAATTAACGTGCATGTGGCTGAGCACTCCACAGACACGTGTACCCTTAACATAGTTCTCGGGGATATTCACCTATGGGTTCACTACATTCGTAAAGCCATAGATCTTTTTTCTGAATACACATTAGTGTTGTAAATGCCATTGTCCTATAAGATAGCGACCATACTGCTATAGATAGGCTTCATGAATTATTTAAAGTGAAGCTGAAGAAACCGCAGAATCTCAGTATATTGGATTATATATTAAAAAGGAATGGACAGACGATGTAAGACTTGGAAGAAAAAAAAAAAACCCAAAAGACAAAAATATAAAGAAATTGAATGCCTGGCGAAGAAGCTCGCTTTGCAAGCAGGGAGTTTCGAGTTCAGTCCCAACAAGCGTCATTTTTGAGCAAGTATCTCCTACAGTAGCCTCTCGCCAACCAATGCCTTGACAGTGAATTTGATAGTTGGAAACTGAGAAGAAGCCTGTCATATAAATATTTATATATATATATAGGGTCATTCCATAAATAATGTGTTTTCTTTTTCAATTGCATGAACTAAAAGTCGGAGGGAGACGGGATAAACTACCTGCCTCAACTTGTTATAAAAACAGGTAGTAATTTTATCTTGTCCTTACGCTAAGTGCAAGTTTTTAAAAGTGCAGTTCAATTTTAACAGTTATTTTTTCAAAGCTATAATGGAAGTGACAAAGGAGCATATTCGGCATATTTTGCTTTATGAGTTCAATAAAAGCAACAACGCAACGGAAAGTGCGAGGAATATTAATGCAGTATATGGTGATCGGACAATTAGCGTAAGCCAGTGTCAACAGTGGCTCCAGAAATTCTGAGCCAGAAACTACAACCTAGAAGACGATCCCTATCACGGGAGGTGGTTCAGAGGTTTCCCGACCCTCTCGGGCCGGGGGAGACGCGCCCGCTGATACCTCCAGTGTAGCGCGCGTGCGGCCCCGGACATCTAAGGGCATCACAGACCTGTTATCGCTCCGCCTCGTGCGGCTTTCTGCCGCCCGTCCCTCTAAGAAGCGCTGCGTTCGCCAACCGACTGGCCCGGGCGCGACGGCGTGCCGCCGCCGGGCTCGCGCGGGCCGAGCCGACCGGGTCACCGCCGCCGCTCCGCAACCGAGCCTCGTCCTAGAAGATCGACGAGGACGGCCTACAAACCCTGGTGGGACAAAGTCTCATAACTGTTGAGGAACTAGTAGAGAAGCTTGGATTTGGTAATTTAACCATTCATCGATACTTGCGTGCCATAGGAAAAGTCAGCAAATTGGGCCAATGGGTTTCTCACAAACTTTCCGAAAATAACCGCGCGCAGAGAGTGAAGTTGCGCTCTTCTTTGCTGTTACGTCTCACGAATGAACCATTTTCGGACCGAATATGACAGGTGACGAGAAATGGGCTCTCTATGAAAATGTCAAGCGTCGAAGACAGTGGGTGAGGAAAAGAGAAACACCGGAGCCCCAGGCTAAAGAAGGTCTTCACCCACGTAAGATGTTGTTATCTGTTTGGTGGGATATGAAAGGTTTAGTCCACTTTGAACTTTTAAACCCAAACCAACCGATAACAAAGGAGATCTACTGTGAGCAGCTTGAGCGGCTTAAGTCAGCGCTACAAGAAAAACGACCACTTTTGGTTTCAAGACGAAAGGTGCTCTTCCATCAGGATAATTGTCAGACACATACAGCGAGGATGACATTCCAGAGGCTGGAGCAGTTTGAATGGGAAATCATCCCCATTCACCATATTCGCCGGACATTACCCTATCTAATTATCATTTATTCCGCACGTAGCTACGCTAGTGGGCATAACTAAGCAGGTGGTCTGGGTTCGGTAGTCTTGGAAGTTAGCCAGACTAAAAGGACAATTTTGCGCGTACACCCTAACTTTCTGTAAGGACCTGCGAAGAGACGAAAACTAAGAACATTAACCTTACTAGAAACTAGGATAAGGGAATTGGCTTTGTTCATTTTGAAGAGCGCATGAAGACGCAAACGATTAGATTACATAATAATGGTTGTGTTTGAGGCTCGCTGTTTCGACCCTCAGCTCTGAGGAGGGAAATCATTCATTCAAAGATATTGAAATGAAATGGCAGGGTGTGGGGACATAATATGAAATCCCCCATTCACTTTGGTAAAGTCAAAAACCATGAGTCACCTGCTAACTTACATATTACAGTAACTTTTTTTTGCAGTTTTTGTCCGGATGATTCGAGAATGCACGAGAGTGCGTAAAAAAAAAAGAAGGATTTAATGGAGGGACACGAAATATAATCGATACAATGGAATCCTTTGAAACAAAAGAGTTAGCAAACATTTTAAAACCTTCTTTTCATCATCATCACGATCCTCTTCCTCCTCCTCATCA
>NC_142933.1:69830672-69863172 GCF_046866305.1 Octopus bimaculoides
GCCTTGTGAGTGGATTTGGTGGACGGAAACTGAAAGGAGCCCGTCGTTTATATGTATATATATATATATATGTATGTGTGTGTGTGTGTATATGTTTGTGTGTCCGTGTTTGTCCCCTAACATCGCTTGACAAGAGATGCTGGTGTGTTTACGTCCCCGTAACTTAGCGGTTCGGCAAAAAGATACCGATACAATAAGTACTAGGCTTCCAAAGAATAAGTCCTGAGGTCGATTTGCTCGACTAAAAGGCGGTGCTCCAGCATGGCCGCAGTCAAATGAGTGAAACAAGTAAAAGAGTAAAAGAGATATAAATCGTTAAGCAAGCTGAGCACTTAACGGCATTTCGTCCGTTTTTACATTCTGAGTTCTAATTCCGCCCAAGTGGTCTTTGTCTTCCATCCTTTCGGGGGTCGATAAAATAACTACCAGTTGAGCACTGGGGAGGATGTGATTGATTTACTCCCTCCTACGAAATTGCTGGCCTTGTGCCAAAATTTGAAGTCTATATTATAACTATATATAAAAAACAAACAAGCATTAAGATACATAATTCTCGTAAAATAGTTTGATCAGGCCCCATACAACGAAACTTTAAGTTGCATGGGGCCAATTCAAACTGTTTTAAATCATAATTCACGTAACTTCTGCTAAATGTATTGAGTGCTTCTTTCTTTCGTTTCTCCACTCACTCATGTGTGTGTGTGTGTGTGTGTGTGTGTGCGTGCGCGTATGTTTGTCTCCCACCACCGCTTGACAACCGGTGTTGGTGTTTTTACGTCCTAATAAGTTAGCTGTTCGGCAAAAGAGATCCGATAGAATAAGTAGCAGGCTTAAGAAAAAAAAAAAGAGAAAGAAAGAAATTAGGTTTGGGGCAGATTCATTCGGTTAAAATTTCAAGGTGGTGCTCCAGCATGACCACAGTTTGACTGAGACAAGTAAGCAATAAGGAATAAAACTTATCGATAAGCCAACGGGGAAAAGTAAGAAAAAAAGAAAAAGAAAATAAGGATACTAAATAAAAAAATTAAAAAATTTTAAAAAATAGACGCAGAATTCTGTATATTATAAACAACAAATAATAAAAGCAATAACAAAAAAGGTTTTGTTTGTTTTTCAATTAATTTATGTTATATCTAGAGCAATCAGTCAAGCGTGAACGTACAGGAATGACGATGATGATGATGATGATGATGACGGTAGTAAAGCTTATGGGACTGGTGGTGGTTGTGGTGGTAGGGGTGGAGTGATGGTAGAGAGACTGCGGTGGGAGAAGCGAAGAAATTTAGAAAAAAAAAACGAGAGCAAGAAGAGAGGGTAAGAGACTGAACGAGACTGGTGAATGCGTGTGCGTGTGTGTGTGTGTGTGTTTGTGTGGTGTGTGTGTGTGGTGTGTTGTATGATGTGTTTGTTGTATCGTTTTGTTTATAAGTTTCCGATTTTGTCTACTTTTGTTTTATTTTATCTTTTTTTTTTTTGCTTTCTTTTTTCTTTGTTGCTGTAGTTTAAGATGTTTTGATTTTGTATAAGGAAAAGGCAAACTTCAAACTTACTCTGCTCCCATCACAGCATCAACACAAACATTAAATATGCGCGCGCGCGTGTATATTTATATATAAATATGTGTGTGTAGACACGTATATATAAACAAATATATATTTTGTATACATATACACACACACACACATATACATATTCAGACATATATATATACACATATATATATATATATACACATATACATACATATATACAAATATACACATACATATATACAGACATATACACATACATATATGCATACAGAGATATACACACATACATATATATATATAAATGCATATTTACACATATACATATATACATACCTACACATATACAGACATACATAACACACACACACACGCACACACACACACCCTGTTTACTTAAATTATTTATTTGTTAATAATTAAGGGAAAGAAGACGGAGAGAGAGAGAGGCGCAGTGGGGCTAATGTACAGTTTACACGTGAGTGTTTATTGTAGCGCCGAAGGAGATCAGAGTACAACAAGTGAGGTCAGGTTAGGGCTTCAGGGGGCATTAAAGTCAGGTCAGACTGGAGTAACAAAAAAGAAAATCATCCTAAATGTAAATATAATTACGAGTGTGTGTGTGTGTGTGTGTGTGTGTGTGTGTGTGAAGTAACATTAGAAGGGGATAAAGGCGTGAAAGTAGAGAAACAGTAGAAGAGCTATTTAGGAGTAAGAACCGAAAAAGGGATCTGGAGTGTGAATTTCAGTTATAATACATGTTTATTTATAAAGGCATACGGCGATATGCATATAACCGTTTATCTATCTATCTATCTATCTATCTATCTATCTAACCATTTGTCTATGTATGTCGACCTATAACATGCACTCAAAAGCACATTTTGTATGAATTATATCGATGTTCTTTGTGACACATAGACACATTTTTATCTGAACAAATACATCATTATTGATATCTACCTATCTACCTATCTATCTATCTATCTATCTATCGACACACACACACACACACACACATACAGGTACCATATTTGATGGTAAGAAGTTTGCGTCACAAACACATGGTTCCGGGTTCAGTCCCACGATACGGCATCTTGGGCATGTATCTTCTTTAATAGCTTCGGGCCGACCAAAGCCTTTGTAAGTCGCTTTGGCAAACGGAAACTGAAAGAACCACACACACACACACACACACACGTGTGTGTGTGTTTTCCCCCACCACTGCCTGACAACCGGTGTTGGTGAGTTTATGTCCCCGTAAACTAGCGGTTCGGCAAAAGAGAATGCTAAAACAAGTAAGTCCCAGGCTTAAAACAGCAAAAGCAAAACTGCGGTCGATTCATTCGACAGAAAAAATTCTTTAAGGCGGTGCCGCAGCATAATGACTGAAACAAGTAAGAAATATAAAAAAAATGTTTTGGGGACATGGTAAGCCAACGGTTGCTCTGTGTGTTCACCATTTGATCCTGGCAGAAATTTTTCGCGTCTGAGAAAAACCAAAGCATGTTCAGTTGGATGGGATGCTTGAGTTTGTTCAAAAGCTTCGTAGCGCGGTCTTTCTACTTATCCTTGATGGCTTGGGATAAAAATTGGCCCTTTCTCATCTTGTATGAGCAATACCGAATGTCTTTATGGACAATCTGCCTGATAAGAAACTCAGACACTCCCATGTCCCTAGCAATGGATCTGATTGACGTGGAGGGATCGTTGTCAACCATGGCCTGGATCTCATCAACAGATTCAGGAGTTTTTTTCTTATAAGAACGGTCAGAGTGAGTTTTCCGAGCTGTCGTACCTTCGTAATCACAATTAGACTCATCCAGTTCTTTCTGAATCCTCTGCACTGTCCTCAGTTTGACACCCAAACACTCTGAAATGTTCGCATTGGAACTTCCGACGCGAATGCCAAGCAGTACAGCATGTCGTTTCCAAATTTCTGGAAGAGTGAATTGAATCATGGTGCCGTTTTTCTCACAGACAGTGCCCGACTGACCTTACTATATTATGTAGTCGACAAAACCAAAAGCAATGCGCATGTGTGAAATAAAAAAATAAAATGGCGACAATTTACCCATCACACCCTGTACATACAGTCATAAATTGTTGTTGTTGTTGTTGGCACTCCGTCGCTTACGACGTCGAGGGTTGCTGTTGATCCGATCAACGGAACAGCCTGCTCGTGAAATTAACGTGCAAGTGGCTGAGCACTCCACAGACACGTGTACCCTTAATGTAGTTCTCGGGGATATTCAGCGTGACACAGTGTTACAAGGCTGACTCTTTGAATTACAGGCACAACAGAAACAGGAAGTAAGAGTGAGAGGAATTTGTGGTGAAAAAGTGCAGCAGGGTTCGCCACCATCCCCTGCCGGAGCCTCGTGGAGCTTTAGGTGTTTTCGCTCAATAAACACTCACAACACTTGGTCTGGGAATCGAAACCGCGAGTCCGCTGCCCTAACCACTAGGCCATTGCGCCTCCACACAATCATAAAATCGCGCGCGCACTCATTACGCCTCTCCCTACCGCTGACGCTCACAATAATACCATACGTTAATTACACTGACAAGACAAATATGATATGTAACGGTTAACAAATGATTAAATATAATTAAATATGCATACGTAGGATATTTTTCACTAGATATCTCACATCAAAACCATAATTCTTTGAATTCAATTGAATCAGAATTTTTCATTTAAAATTTAGTTTGACGTGAGACCTCATTATTTTAATCATTGTATCATTCAGACGAGCGGATGTTGTTATATACCGCTTGTTACAATGCGCTTCCTCGTTTTGTTGTGGCTTTCAAGTGATGCTACCCCGCTGGCTTGTGGAGACGCGTGGCTTAGTCGTTAGGGTGTAGGACTCATGATCGTAAGATTGTCGTTTCGATTCCTGGACGGGGCGACGCGTTATGTTCTTGAACAAAACACTTCATTTCACGTTGCTCCAGTCCACTTAGCTGGCAAAAACGAGTAATACTGCGACGGGCCGGCGTCCAGTCCAGGGACTGGTGAAATATATGAGCCATAGAAACCGGGAAGCCGTCCCTTAGGAGTTATTATGACTCGAGAAGGAATCTTTACCATATCCCGCTGGCTGGCGGGCAGGCAGGCAAGCAGGCAGGCAGGCCAACATTCTCCCTGGGCGAAACGCCAGCCCGTCCGAAGATTACTCATTTACAGCTGAGTGGGGTAGGAGTAATGTGAAGCAAAATGTATTGCTCAACAATACAACGCACCGCCAGTCTGGGAATCGAAACCACTATCTTGCAGCCGTGAGTGCAACACCCTAACTACTAGGCTAGCTATGTTAATAACATCTAGTTTCAAGTTTTGGCAAAAGGCCAGCAATTTCAAGGGAATTGAGGTTAAGTCAGTTACATCGACCCTAGTGCACAACTGGTATTTATTTTATCGACCACGAAAGGATGAAAGGCAAAGTCGATCTCTGCGGAATTTGAACTCAGAACATAAAGACGGCTAAGCATTTTGTCCAGCGTGCTAACGATTCTGCCAGCTCGCTGCCTTTATGATGATGATGATAATAATAATAATAATAATAACAATAATAATAATAATAATAACAACAATAATGATAATAATAATAATAATAATAATAATAATAATAATAATCCTTTCTACTATAGGTACAAGGCCTGAAATTTCGTCGATTACATCGACCTCGGTGCTCAGCTGGTAATTATTTTATCGAATTCCAAAAGGATGAAAGGCAAAGTCGACCCCGGCAGAATTTGAACTCAGAAAATAAAGACTGACGAAATACTGCTAAGCATTTCGCCTGGCGTGCAAAACGGTGGCTGCCTTTATAATAGTAATAATAATATTGTGAAAGAACAATATAAATCTGCAGTAATTGCTTGTTGACCGAGATTTCCAAGTACATGTGTGTATGTGTGTGTGTATGTGTGTGTGTGTGTGTGTGTGTACGGATGTTTGAAAGTACGTAGGTATATAAGTATGTATGTATGTATGTATGTAGGTATATATGTATGTCTATCTGTATGTGCATAAGTATAGTTTGTATGTTTGTACATACGTAAGTATTATAGATATGTATGGAAAGTATTTACATATACATGTATGTGTATAGACATAGATTTATGTCTGTTATATAAATATATACATGTGTGTGTGTATGTGTGCGTGCGTGTGTGTGTATGTGTGCGTGCGTGTGTGAGTGTTGGTAGGTATGATACAACTGGAACTCCGTCGGTTACGACGACGAGGGTCCCAACTGATACGATCAGCGGAACAGCTTGCTCGTGAAATTAACGTGTAAGTGGCTAAGCACTCCATAGACACGCGTACCTTTGACGTAGTTCTCAGGGAGATTCAGCGTGACACAGAGTGTGAGAAGGCTGGCCCTTTGAAATACAGGCACTATTCATTTTTGGTAGGTGAGTGGACTGGAGCAACGTGAAATAAAGTGTCTTGCCGGAAATTAAACTCACGACCCTTACAATCGTGAGCCGAATATCCTAGCCACTAAGCCACGCACCTTAGCATGTATGTTATATATGTAAGGTCAAAATACGTATCTATGATATGAAGTGTGCCATTTGGGAGGAAGTGTGTATAATTTCATTAGGAAATTATAATATTAACAATTGTCTGAGCTGTTCTTGCTTCACCCCTGATTAGCCCTAATCAGACAGATCTATGATTATCTAAGGAGTCCCAGTCATGACCATTCCACTGGGTCCTGTTTCTAACACGAGCTCCCACGAAAAGTTCCCTCGTTCGATTGGAAATATGCAAAGGTATTTCAGGTAGAACAATTCTACTGGCCCCTACTTCTAGCAAGAGTGCCCACGAAAAGTTCCCTCGTTGGATTGGTAATACACAATGGCATTCCAGGTACGACAGTTCCATATTTTTCAGACAAACATACCAAGGCCTACAATACGTCCTTTCTTTTTTTAAGAGAATTTAAGTGGAGAGAGACAATTAAACCTTGGGAGAGGCATTATGCCGGTAATAAAAACACGCACTGGTTCAGTCCTTTATTAATTTATAAACTCTATATAGTTTTTTGTTAAACAAAAATCTATATACTGTTTATAAATTAATAAAGGACTGAACCTTGGGAGAGGCATTATGCCGGTAATAAAACACGCACTGGTTCAGTCCTTTATTAATTTATAAACAGTATATAGATTTTTGTTTAACAAAAAACTATATAGTGTTTATAAATTAATAAAGGACTGAACCAGTACGTGTTTTTATTACCGGCATAATGCCTCTCCCAAGGTTTAATTGTATTTCTTTCAACACACGTATCCACATCAAGAATCTTGCACACGAAATAAGTTGAGAGAGGTTTGGTTGTTATTTTAAGCAACGCGTGAGCCCGTTTAGAAATCTTCTCGCAGAGTTAGTAATGCTCCAAAGGAATTCCTGTAAGAGCCATCACACCATCTTTTTCGACATGGTTTGCCAGAACGACAGTATACAATCTGTCCTTGTTTTCAAAGATAGTTCTGTGCTATTGTACATAACAAATGGATGGGCTGGTCACGAGCGGAATGCCTTTGATCGTACAAAGTATATCCGTTCCATTTGAGTTCAACTGGGGTTAATCACCAATTTTGTATTTTAGCAGAGAACGAAAACAAAATGCATTATTTGTGTTGTTGTTGTTCAACCCTAAGTCAACCTCGATACGATGTGGTTTCAGGGAAATTTTGCTGAAATCGTAATTACCGTAATCCATAGCCCCGAACCGACGTTTTCTTCGCTGGAGAGGATCCAGCGGCCATAGTCGCTGACAAGAGAGGTCCTTGTCATTGAAGTTCCAGGTGAGGTTTCAGTCGTTGACGTTTAACTTAAACTTGAGAGAGCAAGAATATTGGAAGAGTATTAGCAGTTGGAGATACGCTAGAAATGAGGGCTAAAAATTATTAGATGACGTGTTTAGCGCAGGGGCTTGTGACGGCAGTGGTAAAGCTGAACAAAGCATTGAATAATGTAAGTTAAACTGTGTTGAAAACTAAATGCAGGAAGATCATGGCCAAAAAAAAAAAACCCGCCTATAAAGTGCTGTACAGTCCCATAAGGTCTGATAAGGTCGTTTGATCACAGCTGACTGGAGTTCAACAATAACAACATCGAAATCGTAGGACGTAGATTAATCCAAAGTTTCCAGCCTTTAGTCACGTGACTACGTTTATAAAAATGAACTGGATTAACTGACAAAATATTGGAAGAGTATTAGCAATTAGAGGTACATTGCAAATGAGGGCTAAAAATTATTAGATGAAGTGTTTAGCGCAGCGGTATTTGACGGTGCAGGTAGAGCTGAAGAACGCATTGAATAATGTAACTCAGGTTAAACTTCATGGAAAACTAAATGCGGGATGATCATGGCCAAAAACGCCTATAAAGTCCTATTCAGTCCCATAAGGTCCGATAAGGTCTTTGATCACAGTTGACTAATATTAAATAATAATAACATCGGAATCGTAGGGCATAAATTAATCTAAAGTTTCAGCTTTTAGTCACGTGATTGCGTTTATAATAATGAAATGTATTAATTGGCAAAATCGTTAGAGTGTCGGATAAAAAATATCACGTTGTATTTGTCGCAGCCCTCTTTGCTTTAAGTTCAAAAATCCCGTTGAGGTTAACTTTATCTTTGGTTACTTTGGAGGCCGATAAAGAACCATTGAAATGGCATGAGCGATTCTCCTCTCAGGAAAATGGCTGACTGAGGGGCCGAAGAGCCGACGAGCCGAGGCAACCGTGAGTGGCCCTTCACACTATCTCTTTGCCCAGAAATGGAAAAAGTCTGAGAGGAACTGTCAGAAGACAAACCGAGGAGGGGGAGGATGAAAGAGGAAAAAAGGTTGCAGTGATAGTGGTGGTAGTAGTAGTAGTAGTAGTAGTAGTAGTAGTAGTAGTAGCAGCAGCATCTATAACGGAACTAGTTATTAATCTAGAACGTTCTGTAAAGTGTGACACAAGTAATAATGTATGTTAGTGACACAAAACAAAATTTGTTATTGCTGTTTTAGTACCGGGCCTATACTGATACATGTAACTTATATGTCTAAGGGTATTCAAACATCGATTATCTTTCCCTGGATAAAATCCAGGCGAACTAATATCGGAAACTACCTTATCCAAAGTGACACTGAGATATGAGAGAGATTTGGCAACTATTTCGTTACAAGGACATAATAGAAGCTTCCATATTGGGCTCTTACGTAAATGTCTTGAATGTTTGTGGGTTTGGAAGTGAATTTTATAATCAATAGAAAAAGTGGTGGGGCCAAAATTTTTGTATGTGTAAAAACCAATACGTTATGGTTTGATTGCATAAAAATTTATTTTTCATAAATATAAACACATGTATATATATATATATATATATATATATATATATATATATATATATATATATGTGTAAGACATGTACATATGTTGTGTGTGTTTGTGTGTGTGTGTGTGGTAATGATAACTTCCTGCCTAAGAGCACTGCAGGAACTAATATTTGCATGCTTACAAGATTTAATCCGTTCTTAACTGGTTCACAAACATAAAGTCCCCTATGCAATTTGTAAAATCCGATTAAAGGGTTAACGTCAAGAGAGTTTTATGTCATGAAGGGCAACCAACTGGAAAATCAGCATCCTGAAATTCGATGTTATAACATGCTGTGTATGTATAAATACACACACACGCGCATACGTGTGTGTGTCAATAAGTTTTTGCATGCATGTGTGTGTGTGTGTGTGTGTGTGTGTGTGTATTAGATATATATAATATACATATACACATACACAACAGAGACATCTGTGAAAATATGCAAATGAAAGTATGTATGTGGGTGTGGAAATGCGTAAATGAAAGTACATATGCGTATATGCATTTATATATATATATATATATATATATATATATATATATATATATATATATATATATTTATATGTATGTATGTATATATACGCATACACACATATGTATATATATTCACAGATCATAGTCATGATTTGTGAATATATATATATTTGTATATATGTACTATGTATACATGTGTGTATGTGTATTCAAAGATCAGAATCATGATTTGTGAATATTACGATTTCATTCCATCTCCTGCTTATGTGTTTGTGCGTGTATGCGTATTTATGTGTATATTTGTGTGTGTGTATGTGTGAGGGAGAGAGAGAGAGAGAGAGAGAGAAAGAGAGAGGGAGAGAAAGAGATAAAGAAAGAAAAAGAGAGAAAGAGAGAGAGCATGCATGTTTGTTAGTTAATATGGCCAATAATTGTTAAGGTAAGTCATTAGTTCCAGAACGGTGTGTCACACAACACGCTAATGCGTCTCGAAATCAGTTGAGAATGGTCAGTAAATAGTGTAAATCCGTGGTTGATGATATAATTGAAAAACAGACCCCAGTAAATATATCTCATCATTTCATCTTTTACCGCTTTTTCTCTTTGCTTCAGCCACTGGACTGCGGTTAAGCTGGAGCACCGTATAAAAGGATTTTTAGTGGAACGAATCGAACCAAAGGCGTCGAGGTGGCGGAAGCGTTAGCACGCTGGGCGAAATGCTTAGCAGTATTTCGTCTGTTTTCACGTTCAGGGTTCATCTTTGCCTTTCATCCTTTCGGGGTCGATAAATTAAGTACCAGTTGAGTACCGAGGTCGATGTAATTGTCTGTCACCTTCCCCACAAATTTCAGGCCTTGTGCCTATACTAGAAACGATTATTATTATTATTATTATTATGATAAATCTGGTATGTTCTATATCGGTCCCTTATACCGAAACGATAAACTACGGGGACACAAACAAACCAACACCGATTATTACGTAGTGGTGGTTGGGATTTTATTCTTTTATTTGTTTCAGTCAGTTTACTGAGGCCGAACAGACAGACACAAAAGCACACACAGATACAGCCCCCACCCCACATATATGTATATACGGCGAGCTTCCATACATCCACCCATCCACACATAATTAATGACATTTATTATGTGGAGGCGCGTGACTTAGTGATTAGGGTGTTGGAATCATGATCGTAAAATTATGGTTTCAATTCCTGAATCGGGTGATGTGTTGTGTTCATCAGTAAAATACTTCATTTCCCGCTGCTCCATTCCGCTCAGCTGGTAAAAATGAGAAATCCTGCGAGGGACCGGCGTTCCGTCCAGAGAGGAATATATACCCCAGAGAAACCAGGAAACCAGCCCTATGCTCGTTATGGAGTAATCCGGACTAACCATACATATGGCACTCCGTCGCTTACGACGTCGAGGGTTCCAGTTGATCCGATCAACGGAACAGCTTGCTCGTGAAATTAACGTGCAAGTGGCTGAGCACTCCACAGACAAGTGTACTCTTAACGTAGTTCTCAGGGAGATTCAGCGTGATACAGAATGTGGCAAGGCTGACCCTTTGAAATACAGGTACTACTCATTTTCGCCAGCTGAGTGGACTGGAACAGCGTGAAATAAAGTATCTTGCTCAAGGACGAAACGTGCTGCCGGGAATCGAACTTTCGCCCTTACGATCATGAACCGAATACCCTAACCACTAAGCCACGCACCTTCACCAATCATACATATATTATTGGATAATAAGGAATAGGATGTGCCTTTGACTCCACATATCATACACGATCACAGAGAAATGAAAAGCAGTGAAGCACTGGTGATGATCTAATTAGCCATGTATAGTTGTGGCCTTGTGATTTTATTAGATGACAACGGTTTGGCATAATCACTAGATTACATTCCTTATTTCAAAATCCCACCGAGGGAAGCTGAGATTTATCTTTCCGGAGTTACTAAACAAGGGAGCCAACGAAGTACTGGAAGCTAAATGTAAGAGAAGGTGCTGGCTTTAGATAAAAGGAAATACAGGAGGATCAGTTTAATTATAATTTTGTTCAACATATTCAGATTCACACACTTTTTGCAGTGGTCCTTCAGTTTTTCTAAGCCCTGTAAAAGAATTCGGAAGTTTGGGTCTCCAATCAGACTTTTCATGATACCCTTAAAACCAGGAATTTTTTAGCACCCTCTCGTATTGCTACTAGAACTGGGCTGTCACAGCCACACGCTCTCCTCGCAGTAAGGAATACGATCCCGAGGTTAAGGGCTGGATCCTAAACCATACCTACCTGAATATCACCATTTGTTTAGGCGCAGGAGTAGCTTGCTTACCAACTACATGGTTCCGGGTTCAGTCCCACTGCATGGCACCATGGACAAGTGTCTTCTACTATAGCCTCGGGCCGACCAAAGCCTTGTGAGTGAATTTGGTAGACAGAAACTGAAAGAAGCCCGTCCTATATATGTATATATATATATATATATATATATGTATGTGTGTATATGTTCGTGTGTCTGTGTTTGTCCCCCCAACATCGCTTGACAACCGATGCTGGTGTGTTTACGTCCCCGCAACTTAGCGGTTCGGCAAGTGACCGATACAATAAGTACTAGGCTTACAAAGAATAAGTACTGGGGTCGATTTGTTCGACTAAAGGCGGTGCTCCAGCATGGCCGCAGTCAAATGACTGAAACAGGTAAAAGAGTAAAAGGGTATGTAGTTAGACTTTTACACTTGCATGGCTTACGCACCTGAAACTGTTCTTGTTTTTATTGTACAAAGCCAATTTCTAAATTGATCTAAATATATACATATAAAAAAATTTTCCATCAAAATTTCATAACTTTTGATTGTTTTAAACACCAGCTGAATAACGGCAATGTTTTAATTAATATTGCATTTCTTTAAAAATTAATTGAAACAAGAATAATTTCAAAAGGAATATAGTAACAAAAGGGATAAGCTTTGGGACGAGAATATCTAAGTTTTTCAGTGAACTCAACTGAAAAGAACACCAACTTCCAAATGGTCTGCTGAGGTCTGCTGAGTCAAGGGCGATGGGACGAGAAGTACCTAAAACAAATTGCGAAAGCATGGTGCATTGTAGCTGGTGATCCTCGAAAGAGGGCGCTACCAGTAAATAATAATCATCCACTAATACCATAACTGATCCAATGAATTAAACTCTGTCTATAGCAAGTTGTAGTTGTTATGAAAAATCTCGATTACAAAAACTTTGTTAACAGAGACGAGTTCATGAAATCATACACACACACACACACATGTATTCGGATTTCCAGAAGCCTGAAGGAGTTGGGCTCCCGTTAGGGGCCTGCGAAACTTGAAGCAGCACAGAACCGAATCAAATTTATATGCACACACACACGCAATGTATATATAAATGCTCGTTTATGTGCGCGCACACACACATAGACAGATAACTAAATATGTAAATATATTGTTCCAGTTATAGGAGAATGAATATTCTTAAATTTTTTGATAATTCTGTATGTATGTATGTATGTATGTATGTATGCATGTATGTGTGTGTATATGTATGTATGTATGTACGTGTGTATGTGTGTGTGTATATGTGTGTGTGTATGTATATAAGTATGTATTGACACGAGATATCTCGCCTGTTCACGTCTTTGAATCACGTCGATAGGGTGGAGAGGCTTTCTGAGGATAAGGAGTAGTGCATGCCTTATGGGACCTAAAAGTGTGTACAGGGATTGCTATATTAGTGACGGTCATACCCGTCCACGATTTGATAGCCATCATATCCATCCATCCATCTATCTATTTATCTATCTATCTGTATACACACACACACACACACACATATATAATCACATCAACTGAAGTTCAGGATTATAAAAATAGCAAAGATGGTATATAAAGAATATAGTCATAAACACAGAAAAATATGTAAATTTATACTCTGTTCAAATGTCAAAGGGTTCTCTGGTCATACTGAGTATGTGTGTGTGTGTGTGTGTGTGTGTGTGTGTGTGAGTGCATGTATATATATATATATATATATATATATATATATGTATATATATATGCATTCATATATGTATATATGTATATGCATTCATATATGTACCTATGTGTGTGTGTGCATATATGAGTGAGTGTATGTATGTGCATGTACGTTGTGAATGAACGAAACGCATATCAAATAGTTAAAATAATTGCTCTAATGAACAGGTGCATGTATATTTGTATATGTTTAATAATTCAGAGTTGTTAGAAATAGATACACATATATTGTCGTATATCTAAACAAACACACAAGGAAGAAAATAATAACAAAAATGTAACACCGAATTACAAGGTTTCGTACATAATTCACGGAGACTAAGAGAAAAAAAAAAATATTAATTGCCATTCTGATTTTAAGAATCAGCAAATTATAAAAGATGAACTTCACGGATTGAACCGTGGAAAGGTTAAAATATTAGTTGTAGTAGACAATAAAGAACTAGCCAACAATTAATTACAAAACTGCAGACAATATATTCTTCTATACAACGTTTTAAGTGAATATTTTGCTTACATTTCCAATTTATAAATGCACACACACACACACACACACACACACACACACACACACACACACACACACACGAATGATAAATACTGAGACAGTTACATAAAAAGAGAATATAATAAGTGTGTGTAATATATACATATATATATATATATATATATACATATATATATATATATATATATATATATATATATATATATATATATATATATATATATATATATAAAATATAACACATATACAAATGTATATATAAATATATATATATATATATATATATATATATATCACATATTAAAACTAGCGACACAATATATATATATATATATATATATATACACTGATGTTTAATGAAAAGTATAAAGTGAATATATATTACATAACGTATATGTAATATATTCCATACGTATACGCAATATATCTATATATTGTATACGTACATATACATAGGTATTTACGTAAACAGACACACACACACACACAAACACACACATATATGGTTTAATATACGATACTAGAGACAAAAAATATAACATCTAAAATATGATAATTATAAACAATATATATTATATAGATATGATATATAGATATGATTATATAGAAATTATATAGATATATGTGTGTGTGTATGCAAATACATAATTTACAAAGGACGTATGAAATTATATATATATATATATATATATATATATATATATATGCATATGCATATATATGCATATGCATACATATATTATATATATATATATATTTGTATATATGCATATGCATATATATGCATATGCATACATATATTATATATATATATATATTTGTATATATTATATATATATATGCATATATATGTATATATACGCATATATATATATGTATATGTATATATATATATGCATATATATGTATATATACGCATATATATATATGTATATGTATATATATGTATAAATATTATGTATATACATATATATATACACATATATATATGCATAATATATATACACATTTATACGCATAATATATATACATAATATATATAGATATATGTATATATACATATATATATATATATATATACATATATATATATATACATATATATATATATACATATATATATATATACATATATATATATATACATATATATATATATACATATATATATATATACATATATATATATATACATATATATATATATACATATATATATATATACATATATATATATATACATATATATATATATACATATATATATATATATACATATATATACATACATATATATATATATATATATATATATACATATATATATATATACATATATATATATATACATATATATATATACATATATATATATATACATATATATATATACATATATATAATATATATATATATACATATATATATATACATATATATATATACATATATATATATATACATATATATATATATACATATATATATACATATATATATATATACATATATATATATATACATATATATATATATACATATATATATATATACATATATATATATATACATATATATATATATACATATATATATATACATATATATATATATACATATATATATATATACATATATATATATATACATATATATATATATACATATATATATATATACATATATATATATATCATATATATATATACATATATATATATATACATATATATATATATATATATATATACATATATATATATATATATATATATACATATATATATATACATATATATATATATATATATATACATATATATAATATATATACATATATATATATATATACATACATAATATATATATACATACATAATATATATATACATACATAATATATATATACATACATAATATATATATACATACATAATATATATATACATACATAATATATATATACATACATAATATATATATATTATGTATATATATGTATATATATATGTATATATATATATATATATGTATATATATATGTATATATATATATATATATGTATATATATATGTATATATATATATATATGTATATATATATGTATATATATATATGTATATATATATATGTATATATATATATATATATGTATATATATATATATATATGTATATATATATATATATATGTATATATATATATATATATATGTATATATATATATATGTATATATATATATATATATATGTATATATATATATATGTATATATATAATATATATATATGTATATATATATATATATATATGTATATATATATATATATGTATATATATATATATATGTATATATATATATATATATATATATGTATATATATATATATGTATATATATATATTATATATATATATGTATATATATATATGTATATATATATATGTATATATATATATGTATATATATATATGTATATATATATATGTATATATATATATGTATATATATATATATATATATATATATATATATATATATACATAATATGTATACACATATATATATATACATAATATATATACATATATATATTGATAGATATAGACAGACAGACAGAGATGCATACATACACATTCTCAGTTATATGTGGCATAATTATGACATAATATGAAATCATATGTACGTGTGTGTCTGTGTGCGTGTATAGAGCATATGTGAATTATGTAAAGATTATAGCCAATTAAATTAACTTCGGTCCTTATTTTCTTAGACATCTATTTATTATATCGGTTCCTGTTTGCTGAACCACCAAGTAATGAGAACCTCACCGTAAGAATTAAGTAATGAAAACCTCACCATAAGAACACTGCTTGTCAATTAGTGAGAAGCAAATGCAAATTACCCTCACACACACACAAGCGCGCGCATGAGTAGTGATAGTGACAGAGAAATAGATACGTACCTACACACATATATAACTGCAGCACGCCAATGTATATAGAAAAAAAAGTATAAGCATAATGCCTATCTACATACACATGTATATATATACTCATACACACAATATGTATACATATATACCGACATATCTATACACACATACATATCGTAGCACATGCACTTATATTCATATCATAGGAATAGGTTATATATATATATATATATATATATTATATAAAGGAGCACTCCGTCTGTTACGACGACGAGGGTCCTAGCTGATACGATCAACGGAACAGCTTGCTCGTGAAATTAACGTGCAAGTGGCTGAGCACTCCACAGACACGTGTAGCCCTAACGTAGTTCTGAGGGAGATTCAGCGTGACACAGAGTGTGACAAGGCCGGCCCTTTAAAATACAGGTACTACTCATTTTTGCCAGCTGAGTGGACTGGAGCAGCGTGAAATAAAGTGTCTTGCTCAAGGACACAACGCGTCGCCGGCAATTGAACTCACCACCTTATGATTGTGAATCGAATGCCCTAACCACGCGTCTTCACTATATATATATATATATATATATATATATATATATATATATATATATATATATAGTGAACAAACAAGACAAAGTTGGATTCAAAATATTTGGCTGGAATTATATGTATTCAGTAACATTTTCGTTTACCTTCACATGACTTAAAGTTTCTTGGACACATAGGAGCCATTCATCTCATCACTATATATATATAGTGAAGACGGGTGGTTAGATACACGCACACACACGCAGACACATATGTGAATTGCAGCTCAGTGCCCTGATTACATATCTATATGAACGCATATAATTATGTATGTGTGAATCGATATATATATATATATATATATATATATATATATATATATATATATACATGTATATAAGTTCATAAGTCTTCCCTTCGTCAACATTCATCGTTACTCCGAGGAGACTATGAGAATACAAGGTAGCACTCATATGGTTTTGTTCCCTTAGCTGAATCAGCAGTAAGCCAATAGTGTATACATAAGAATTGTTTTTCCTGTGTCATTCATAATTCAGTATTTTGCTCTGTACTTATGGCGATGCGTACATGAAAGTCTGAATGTGAGAACAGCCGTGATTTCCTCCAGCCTCACGATCGGATCGTGTTGATACCGCATTCGATAAGTTGTTTGATAAGATTTTTTGTTTCTTACAGCCTAATTATTAGTAATGAAATGGCGAAGCAGAGTATAAACCGAATATATTATATCTATATTTATGAAGATATATTTTTCTTCTTTTTTTTTTTTTTTTGAACTTTTTCTCAGTTACTGAACTGCGGCCCTGTTGGGGCAATGGCATGTAAAGTTTAGACGAACCAGTACTTTAAATCTCGTACTTATACTATCGATTTCTCCACGAAACTCTAACTTATAAGGACGTAAAGCAAACAAACTTGTTGTCAAGCGGTGGATGGCAAATACAAACACGCACACCCCAAACCCCGCACACACACATATATACGACGAGTTTCAGCACAGTTTCCCTCAGCTAAATTCCCTTAAAAGACATTGGCCAATTCGGAGCTATAGCAGAAAACACTAGACGAAGGTGCCACTTGGCCGAGAATCGATTTTCCTTTCTCTCCGCTCGAGTTTCATGAGAAGACGATCGTCAGACATGCACTTTCTCTCTCTTTCTCCCCCCCTCTCTCTCTCTCTCTCTCTCACGACCGGAAATTTAAAACTCCCAGCCCCACAAAATTTCTGACCTTGTGCCTGTAGTAGAAAGGATATTAGCCATCATACATAGACACACGCATTAAGATATACACACACTTTCTCTCTTTCTCGATGTTTTAACTCCGTCTTTCTCATCTTTCCCCCCTCTCTGTCTGTCTGTCACTCTTTTCTTTTCTGCTTTTTTTTTTTGTTTTCATTCGCTGTGGCTCTAAGAGTCTCCTGTCCAAGACCTATGCACGTCTTCTGATACATATGGGAACCATGAATTTAGCTCTGCAGAAGATTTCTAAGCCATAAGCTAGCTCAAGGAAATCAAGATGTGCAGAGGTTGATGATGAGATACGACAGTGCGTAGAGGTGATTGCGGAGGAAGAGTTGCTGGCTGAAAAGAAGGGTTGTTCCAAAGATGTATTTGTTTTCTTTGAATGTTCCAGATTCACAATGACGAAAACAAAGTCAATCTGTAAGGGACAAAAGAATGGGCAATTGTCACACTCATCATTTTCTAAGGGGCAATCAATGCCAAACGTAAAGTAATTTTCAGAGGGAATTGAAAGCAAACAGTAAGTTCGAACACAACATGTGAGGCTGGGAAAAGAGAAAGAGAAAATATACGTATTGAAATAATAATAATAATCCTGTCAACAATAGACACAAAGGCATGAAACTTTGGGGAAGGGGACTAGTCGATTACATCGACCCCAGTGTTTTACTGGTACTTATTTTACCGACCCTGAAAGGATGAAAGGCAAAGTGGACGTCGGCGGAATTTGAACTCAGTACGTTAAGACGGACTAAATACCTCTAAGTATTTCGCCCGGAATGCTAACGATTCTGCCATCTCGCCGCTTTATTTCTGCTAATAATGGCAATAATAATGCAGGAGTGAAAGTTTCGAAAGATTATTGGTTTGCTCAATTACGATAAAGGACAAAAAGAGAACGAAGAGAGAGAGAGAGGGGGGGGAGAGAGGGAGAGAGAGAGAGAGAGATAGAGATAGATAGATAGATAAATAGATAGAGAGCGAGAGAGAGAAAGAACATGAACGAAAATAAATACATATAATTTTTATATTTAATTTTTCCAAAGATTAAAAATCCTTGTTTAAGAGTATCATTTTACCCCCATTCAGATTGTATCCTAAACTGGTTTTGTGCGTGTGCGTGTATGTGTGTGTATGTATATGTGCGAATGTGTATGCGAGTGTGCACATATAAATACTTTTTTATGTACTCACATATCATAGACATGTACACATAAACACATACGTATATATAAAAATGTGTGGGTGTGTGTGTGTATGTTTATGTGCGTGCGTGCGTACATAGTGACACAGAAATGTATGTATACATATGGCTAATATTTATACAGTAAAACTGAGATTCGTCAGTGAAATTTTAAGAACATTACCCTTATTTATGCATCGATAAGGGATTAACAAGAGGATAAACGGAGAGAGAAGGAGAGAGAGGGAGAGACAGGCAGAGGGAGTAAGAGGAACTCGGGACGAAACTTCTAAAACTAAGCAAGTACGACATCGACCATATAAATAATTGCATCAACGGAAAACAACACCGACACTAACAAGACCTAAAACAACCACAACAAAAATATAACCACCTCCACCACAAAAACTATATCGATAACAATGAGATCGACTTAACTAATGAATAATCGTTCAGGAAAAAAACGTGCAAAAAATATATATAACAAATGTCCCCCCAAACCTCTCTCTCTATATATATATGTGTGTGCGTGTGTGTGTGTGCGTGTGCGTATGCTTGTGTGCATGTGTGCTTGTGTTGTGTGTGTGTGTGTGTCTATGCACACCTATATACACATATGTGTATCTTTTACACACAAACACATGCACCCATATATACATGTATACATATAAATACATACATACATACATACATATATACATACATACATATATATACATACATATATACATACATACATATATATACATACATACATATATACATACATACATATATACATACATACATATATACATACATACATATATACATACATACATATATACATACATACATATATATATACATACATACATATATATATATAAATGCATGCACAAATAAATGCATACATACATACATACATACATGCACACGTACATGCATATATATATATTTACATACACACACACAAACATATATGTATGTATATGAGTACATACACATGCACACATAAATACACATACATATATATAAATGCTACATGCACACGTACATGTATATATATATACACACACACACACACACACACAAACATATGTATGTATATGAGTACATACACATACACACATAAATACACATACATACATACATACATACATACGTATACTTAGTGTGTGTGTGGGTTGTTTGCGACGGCTTGCTTTTGAAAAGGGAGTGCGGTGGAGGATGTATAGAACAATATTTGTTTTTAAAAAATAAAGTGTCTTAAAAAATTAAGAATGGATATTTTGAAGAATTACAACAAGAAGAAAAGGGAAAAAGGATGAAAGAAGGAAAGAAAGGATGCAAGAAAAAAAGAGGGGAACGTATCATAGTTTTAGGGGATGTACTTGGGAAAGACTAAAGGCAAACTCACAAACGAAAACATCATCATCATCATCAACATTAACCCCGCCGCCCCATAATTAGCATCGTCGTATGAACAACTCAAGCATCACATCATCATCATCATCATCGTCTTTAATATCAACCTCAACAACACTATCACCTTAACACAAATCATCATCACCAACATCATCATCACCGCCACCACCAACGACAATCAACGAATCTGAGATAAGTGACGAAATACATCTGCGATTTTAAAAAGCAGCCTGTCTGTCTGTTTGTCTAGCTCTTAACCGTGTCTTTCCGAGACATGTTTCAATTAGTAGCGATGTTAGAAATTTGTACTGTTACATAAATATATATATATGTATCGCCTGTAAGTCTTAGTCGTTACATAAATATATCTATCGCCTGTGCGCCTCCTACCTCTTGCATACACACACACACACACACCCGTATGCATTTATGTATGTTAGCATCATTTGTGTCTCTTAATTGTTACATTAATGTATATGTATCGCTTAATTACTTCATAAGTTACATATATCACCAGCGTGCCTCTTTATTACTACATAAATACGTAGGTTTCGTCTGTGTTTCCTAATTACAGATATACGTATCGCCAGTTTGTCTTAACTGTTTCAAAATGATGTTTCGTCTGCGTGTAGCTGAAATGCTACATAGATATGTATCTTCAATGGCTATGATTTGTTACATAAATATATATATGCCACCTCTTCCCTGCGTCTCTTAATTGTTACATAAACATTTAAATATTGTCTGGGTCTTAATTGTTACACGAATATATACGCATCGCCCCTGTATCTCTTAACTGTAACTTAAATATACATGTATCACTTGTATAAGCCCTAATTGTTACAAAAACATGTTACGCCTGTGCGCATCTCAAATGTGACACAGATATAAGTCTTTCTCTTGATACATAAATATTTAAGTCTTGTCTGTGTCTTGTTACGTAAATATATTTCCTCCCTGTATCTCAATGTTATCTTAAGCCCTTTTTCTTGTCTATTTTCGCCTCCCCCTGTTTTTCGTCCCTTACTTTCACTTCATATTCAACATCTCCCTCTATTTCATCTTCTCTCTCTCTCTCTCTCTCTCTCTCTCTCTCTCTCTGTATGTATGTATGTATGTATGTATGTATGTATGTATGTATGTATGTATGTATGTATGTATGTATGTATGTATATATATATATATATATATATATAATATTCTTTTACTTGTTTCAGACATTTGACTGCGGTCATGTTGGAGCACCACCTTAAGTGGTTTTAGTCTAACAAATCGGTAAGCCAAATACTTATTCTAGCGTTGTCAAGCGGTGATAGGGGGACAAATACAGACACAAAGACACACACATAAATAACATATGTGTGTGTGTGTGTGTGTGTATATATATATATATATATATATATATATTTATATATGTACGACGGGCTTCTTTCAGTTTCCGTCTACCAAATTCAATCACAAGGCTTTGGTCGGCCCGAGGCTATAGAAGACACTTGCTCAAGTTGCCATGCAGTGGGACTGAACCCGGAACCATGTGGCTGAGAAGCAAGCTGCTTACCACACAGCGATGCCTGCACCTATATATATATATATATATATATATATATATATATATATATATATATATTTATATATATATATATATACATACATACACCCCCCTTCTCTCTCACCATTTCCTCCTCACTATCATCATTACTTCTCATCTTACTCCTCCTTCTCCTTTTCTGTCCCTCTCTCTTTCTCTCTTATTTTCCATACACTTTATATTCACTTCATACTATCTTTCTCACTCTTCACATTTGCATACTCCTCTGTGTGTGTGTGTTATTTCTTTCATTGCCCACAAGGGGCTACACACAGGGGACAAACAAGGACAGACAAACGGATTAAGTCGATTATACCGACACCAGTGCGTAACTGGTACTTATTTAATCGATCCCGAAAGGATGAAAGGCAAAGTCGACCTCGGCAGAATTTGAACTCAGAACGTAGCGGCAGACGAAATACCGCTAAGCATTTCGCCCGGCGTGCTAACGTCTCTGTCAGCTCGCCGTGCGCGCGCGTGCGTGCGTGCGTGCGTGCGTGCGTGTGTGTGTGTGTTGTTGTTTCAGGTCAGACCTGATAGAGAAGACGCTGCACCTATCACCACCGAGTCATCAATTGTTGACACATTACCAGGGCCGGCTCAAGGTACGGGTAACTCGGGCGGTCGCCCGAGGTGCCATGTGCTAGGTGGCGCCAAGGGAATTTCCACGACCATTAGCTTGTACACGCCGAAATTCAGCTTGCCCGGGTTGCCAGCAACCCTAGGACCGGTCCTGCACATTACATAGATACATACATACACACAGTGGGGAAAGAATGCAAATCCTTCATTCATTTGATACAAATGATTACGATATCAGGGACTTTGCAAGACCTTAAAATTTAAATGTAAATGTTTAAAACAAGATACTGTTCTTCACAACCTCGCTGCCAAGCAAGTGGCTGGCCAAATTTTCTTCTAGATTAAAAAAAAAACAAAATAAAACAAGTGGCTGTGTGGTAAGTAGCTTGCATACCAACCACATGGTTCTGGGTTCAGTCCCACTGCGTGGCACCTTGGGCAAGTGTTTTCTACTATAGCCTCGGGCCGACCAAAGCCTTGTGAGTAGATTTGGTAGACGGAAACTGAAAGAAGCTCGTCATATATATGTATGTATATATATATATATGTGTATGTGTGTGTGTGTTTGTGTGTCTGTTTGTCCCCCCAACATCGCTTGACATGCGATGCTGGTGTGTTTATGTCTCCGTAACTTAGCGGTTCGGCAAAAGGAGACCGATAGAATAAGTACTAGGCTTCCAAAGAATAAGTTCTGGGGTCGATTTGCTCGACTAAAAAAAAAGGCGGTGCTCCAGCATGGCCGCAGTCAAATGACTGAAACAAGCAAAAGAATATAAATAAAAGAATAACCATCCATCCATCTAGTCATAGCCGAACGATTTTGATATCGTGTCTGTTAGGCGTGTAATGTTGATTAGAGACTCAAATCGGGGGAGGCCCCGATTTGAGTCTCTAATCAACATTTATTTGCTAAGTACAGTTCTCATAGTTGTACTTCCCTTCCGTTGTACCAAACTTTTAAAAGTTTTAGATATTTTCTCTTGATGTAGCACCCTATCCGAGAAATAAACAAACAAATAAATAAGCCCTCTCTGTATATATACTGCCATATATTTCTAAGTAGCTTGCTTACCAACCACATGGTTCCGGGTTCAGTCCCAGTGCGTGGCACCTTGGGCAGGTGTCTTCTACTATAGCCTCGGGCCGACCAAAGCCTGGTGAGTGGATTTGATAGATGGAAACTGAAAAAAGCCCGTCGTATATATGTATGTGTTTGTGTGTCTGTGTTTGTCCCCCCAACATCGCTTGACAACCAATGCTGGTGTGTTTACGTCCCCGTAACTTAGCGGTTCGGCAAAAGAGACCGATAGAATAAGTACTCGGCTTCCACAGAATAAGTCCTGGGGTCGATTTGCTCGACTAAAAGGCGGTGCTCCAGCATGGCCACAGTCAAAAGACTGAAACAAGTAAAAGAGTAAAAGAGTACAATATAAATTCGCGGAACTCGGGAATAGAAACGTCAAGAAAATCATCCGTAAATGTAAAAATATACGAATGACAGTAAATAAATACACAAATAAAAAGACGACTAATTTATTTGCTACTGTTGTTTTTCTTTCCTTTGCTAAAAACCACCACCAACCCCCACCTTAAAAATCGTAAACTTTTTGGTGTACCTCCAACTGCCGTAAATTAAAATGACACTATAACGACGCCAAGACATTTGTACGCAAATATACCCTTTTGCCCACATCGTTTTAATAAATTTCCTGATCCTTGTTGTTAGATAAAGTGCTTTAAACTTTTGCTAAAATTAGTCACACAGTCTGTCACTGTATTCTAATCTTTTTTCTTATTTTATCGTCAATGTGTGCGTGTATATGATTACATATATATGTGTGAGCGTGCGCGTCTATATATATATATATATATATATATATATATATATATATATATATATATATGTCGAAATCTTTTAATGTTTGTTTCTTCATTTGAAGATCTCTATAATTATTCTTAGTTTTAAAAATTCCACTTGCAATTTTATGGATTTTAATGACAAAGAAATTTCCTTTAATGTATTTTAGTTTGTGCTTTAAATATCCACTTATTTTTCCACTTGGGGAAAAAATATTTGATTCGAGTCGTGGGAGGAGGGTGAGGTGGGGTGGGTGTGAGGAGAGCGAGAGACGGTTGGCTAGAGAGAGGTTAGATTAAATTACAAGAACATAAATAATAAAAGAGTTGGAATGCACAGAGGGGGCGGGGGGCAGGGAGGGAAGGAGCGGAGGAAGAATAGCAGGGAGAGAGAGAGAGAGAGAGAGAGAGAGAGGAGGGGGGATTATGAAAGAGTAAAAGGGTGACCGGAACGTAGACAAGGTGGTGAAAACTGAAAATGGAAAGAAGAAAGTGAGGGGGGGAGAAAAATTAAGTGAATGAAGGGGAGAAAGCTAGATGAGACATATAAGAGGGAGAAGAATTTAATAAAGGGAAGTAATGCAGACAGGAGAGGGGGGAAAGTAAGAGGTAGAGCAAATAAGAGAATGTTAGCAGGTATGTAGAGAGGTGTGGAAGATAAGGGAAGGTGTAGGAGAGTTCGTTAGTAGGGATTATGTTACTGCTTCAAAAATACATTATATATAACGGCATTATAAATGTGAGTGCGTGTGCGTGTGTGTGTGTGTGTGTGTGTGTGTGTGTGTGTGTGTGTGTGTGTATTTTTAGTGACATGGATACAAAAATATAAATACACACTTATCATTGGAGGAGCCACACTCCGCGTTCACTCGACCTGTTAGGAATAGAAGTGGAATCTACCTCGAATCACTCACTTCCGTCTTGGAAAGGGAAGCAAACTGAAAGAACAATCCATTAGATCAGGGGTTTTCAAACTGTGGTCCGCGGACCACAGGGGTCCGCAAGGATAAGTCTGTGGACAGCAAATACTTTTTATGGGCAATTTGATTTTATAGATGTTTTTTAATCGAAATCTTTTAATTGACAATAAACCTATTTTGTTAAATACTGCTAAATAAATAAATGCAAAAATATATGTTATTTTAAGCAAATATTTATGTATAAATTTCATAAGCGTTTATAAGGGGGTCCCTAAGGTAAAGCCTGAAATATAAAGGGGTCCGCAAGTCAAAAAGTTTGAAAACCCCTGCATTAGATAATACAGTCTCAGATACAGTCTCAATCCACCACAAGGTGGATAATAATAATAATAATAATAATAATAATAATAATAATAATAATCCTTTCTACTTAAGGCACAAGGCCTGAATTTTGAGGGAGGGGACTAGTCGATTACATCGACCCCAGTGTTTCCCCGGTACTTAATTTATCGAATAATAACAATAAAGTTCAGTCATACTGTCAAATCTCCTATCCTTCACTCGCCCTAGGACACTGGGTGTGTCTCGGCAAGTGATTATAACAAACATGCAGATTAAAAGTAATAATAATAATAATAATGAAATGCCCGGATGCAGTACCAGGCAGTGGCTCTCATGGCTTCCGATCTTAACTGATTGAAAGTGTTATGTACATGCTTTATCTTGGTATAAAAGATGGGCTACAACAAATATTCTACTCAATACCACAGATTTGCTTGTTAGTTGTTTGACCTTAACTAAATGAACATGTCCCTTAGTGGTGGGGGAGCATCATAGCGATGTGTTGAGAGGAATTTTTTGGGATTTGAATAATTCACCTCAAGAAACATGGGAGTGTCGTTCGACATTCTTGAAAATCCTTATTGAGTGACCTTCTGAGCGGGATGGGCTACTCGACCTGAAGAAAATTCTAACTGGGCTCCACCTGCGAGGTCATGCACTGTCTATCTCGATATGAGATCATCATGTTGCGTACATATATGGTTGTGATGCATGTGCCTGGTGTACCCTTATCAGACGGGTAGTCATGATAGATATATTGGGCTTCGTATACTTGTACTCCAGTGTCATATTGATAGCATCTATTGCTCTCTCAATAATAATAATGATAATAATCATCCTTTCTACTAAAGGCACAAGGGCTGAAATTTTGGCGGAGGGGATTAGTCGATTACATCGACCTCCGTGCGTAACTGGTACTTATTTCATCAAGCCCGAAAGGACGAAAGGCAAAGTGGACTTCGGCGAAATTTGAACTCAGAATGTAAAGATGGACAAAATGCCGCAAAGCATTTTCCCCTGCGTGCTAACTATTCTGCCAGCTCAGACGGGTGGTCATGATGGGTATAATGGGCTTCGTATATTTGTACCCCAGTGTCACTTTGATGGCATTCACTGCTCTCTCACTCAATAATAATAATAATAATAATAATAATAATAATAATAATAATCTTTTCTACTGGAAGCAAAAGGCCTCAAAATTTTTTGGGAAAAAGATTAAGTCGAATACATCGATCCCAGTGCGTAACTAGTACTTATTTCATCGACCCCCGAAAGGATGAAAGGCAAAGTCGACTTCGACAGAATTTGAACCGAGAACGTGAAAACGGATGAAATACCGCTAAGCATTTTGTCTGGCGTGCTAACGATTCTGCCAGCTAACCTGCGTTAATAGTAATAACAGCGGTGTGCTGGCAGAAACGTTAGCACGCCAGGCGAAATGCTTAGCGGTATTTCGTCTGCCGTTACGTTCTGAGTTCAAATTCCGCCGAGGTCGACTTTGCCTTTTTATCCTTTCGGGGTCGATAAAATAAGTACCAGTTACGCACTGGGGTTGATATAACCGACTTAATCCCTTTGCCTGTCCTTGTTTGTC
The DNA here is from genome assembly GCF_046866305.1 of Octopus bimaculoides. NCBI lineage: Eukaryota > Metazoa > Mollusca > Cephalopoda > Octopoda > Octopodidae > Octopus > Octopus bimaculoides. Next base: position 69,858,841 of record NC_142933.1, read on the forward strand.
CCCTCTATGTTTAGCCCCGTATGGGCAATAAAGAAATAAGTAATAATAATGATGACGAGGGTTTCAAATTTTGTCACAAGGCCAGCAATTTTGGGGAGGGGGTAAGACGATTACATCGACCCCAGCACTTAACTGGCCCTTACTTTATCGACTTCGACAGAACGAAAGGCAAAGTCGATCTCGGCGGAATTTAAACTCAGAATTCGTCTTTAACGGACTAAATGACGCTAAACATTACGTCCGTCACAGTAACGATTCTGTCAGTTCGCCAATAATAATAGCAACAACAACAAAAGGTAGAAAGATGAAGATTAAAATTTAAACAAATTTTGATTTATTTTCGTGAAAATGTTTAAACCTTAAAGCAACCATTCGCCTATCTGACGGGTCATCTACCGCTCATAACAGTTCATACACACACTTCTGCCCACAAAACACTTCACAGTGGATAAACAGCAAGCTGTCTGCTCATCATGTTCTTTTCTATCATCAAATTCATCGAAAAGAAAGGGTTAAACCCAGAATTGGTGTTGAGGATCTGCACCGATAGCGTAAAATCAAAAGAGTTCACAGGAGATTTGAATAGTTCAACTGCCGTAAGGAGGGAAGTATACGTCACTTTGAAATTAAAAAACGATAGATTCCACAACTCCAGGCAGCAGCTGAACTGAAGCAACAACTCACGGTGTTTGTCGAGATGTGTGTGTGTGTATGTGTGTGTGTGTGTGTGTGTGTGTGTGTGTGTGTGTGTGTGTGTGTGAGTGTATAAAGGTATAGGTATTTCCACGAACAAAATTAGAACATTAAATACCTATAGTACAGTAAAATGTATATGGAATGATATAGTCTGTTATTGTTAATACATGGCAACTAAAAAAACATCACGCTTAGCTGATACCATATAATCGCCAAATTACAAACTTTAACTATTCCGATACCAACCCTGATGCATTCTTTGCTATTAGGCTGACTATCCGATATTGCTTGCTTGCACGCGTGCGTGCGTGTTTGTGTGTAACACGTCCTCTAGAGGCGGAGATGATTTTGTTAAATCAATCGTTTTTGTTATATGATATTTACTATACCTGCATTTGTCTGTTGTTCATTTGAGTGCCACAGGTCACGCAGAGTTCCTCTTAGCTCATTATATGTGTGTGTGTGAGTGTGTGTGTGCACACACACACATACATATATTTGTAATATAATATGTGACAATTATTCGGTTGCCATAATAAAACTCCGAGATTCTGCCCCGACATCTGAAACTCGGAGTTTTATTATGGCAACCGAATAATTGTCACATATTATATTACAAATAAATTCCTCTATTTACATAATATCGAGGTCTCTTTCATTCTTTTGTTGCCTTAGCATTACTATTAATATATATATATATATATATATATATATATATATACAACGGGCTTCTTTCAGTTTCCGTCTACCAAATCAACTCACAAGGCTTTGGTCGGCCTGAGGCTATAGTACAAGATAGTTACCCAAGGTGCCACGCAGTGGGACTGAACTCGGACGCATGTGGTTGGGAAGCAAGCTTCTTACCACATGGGGAGGTGAGAGAGGGAGAGAGAGAGAGAGATAGAGAGAGAGAGAGCGAGTGAAATGTGTGTATGTGTGTGTGTGTGTGTGTGTGTGTGTGATAGTGGTGGTGGTAATTAAAGAGAAGGAAACAAAGTAGCGAAGTACTAAGAGACATAACTGAACGGTAGCAGGGTTTTAGAATGCAGATGGAAAGTGATTGAATGATGTATAGAGAGGGACAATGTAAATAGTTAAATACACAGCGAGGGATTGAAAGAGAGAGAGTGTGTGAGAGAGAGAGAGTGTGTGAGAGAGAGAGAGTGTGTGAGAGAGAGAGAGTGTGTGAGAGAGAGAGAGTGAGAGGGGGTAGGAGAGAGAAGCCAGCAGACGTTATGAGGTAAGAGGAGAGAGAAACAAGCAAATTTTATGAGAGAGGAAGAGAAACGGGCAGCTATAAAATAGAGAGAGGGGGGCATGTAATGAATGGAAGAGAGAGAGAGAGGGAGACATGTAAAGAATGGGAGATAAGTATATAGAATGAGGGAGAGACGGGTGATAGTAGAGAGGGAGAGAATGTTAGAGAGACATAGAGAGAAAGTGAGAGAGGGATGGGGAGAAAGATAGAAATTTATGAGGTGAGGGAAGAGATACAAACAGATATTCAGGGAAGGTGATAGAGAGAGAGAGAGAGGGGAAAATAAGGAAATATAATGAGGGGGTGGGAGAAAGAAAGAAGCAGAATTTATGAGAGAAGGGAGAAAGAGAAATAACAAAGCGTAATGAAGTGGGGGGGGGGGAGAAAAACAGGGAGATATTTATGAGAGGGTGAGAGAGAGAGAAATACAGAAATATTGAGGGAGAGAGAAAGAAGCAGACGAAATGAGGGAGGGGAGAGTGAAAGAAGCAGATATAATAGGGAAAGAAAAACAGGTAGGTATAATGAGAGAGAGAAGCCGGGCGTAATGAGAAGGAGGGAGAGAGAAAGAAGCGAATAATATGAGAAAGAGGGAGAGAGAAAGACGAAAATAAATAATATGAAAGGGAGGAGAGAGATAGAAGCGAGTAATATGAGGGAGAGAGAGACAACTAGAGGGAAAGAAAAAGAGGAGAAGAGAAACAGGCAGATATGAGAGGGAAAGAGAATTAATAAGGAGAAAATAAGAGAGAAAGAGAAACAAACTGAGAGAGAGAGAGAGAGAGAGAAAGCAGATTTAATGAGAGAGAGAAACGAGCAGACGTTACGAGAAGAGATGGAGACATTAGGGCGTCATTACACACACATTTGTGTGTTGTGAGAGAGTGAAAGTGAGTGAGTAAGAGAGATAGATAGATAGAAACACAGATAGATAGAGAGAGTAAAAAAGGATAATGTTTGTGTAGCAGTTACAAATTTATGCTATCAATTGACCGTTGTTATATAATAGTTTGTAGTTAGCGAAGTTCAGGTGTGGCAATGCACACAAAATGTTGTTTAACCGTAATGTTATATAACGTTATACTTGATTTGGGGGAGATATAAGACTAATGAGAGATTTATGGTACTTTTTGGAAAGAATATATAGGTGTTTCGATATGTTAGGGGGGAAAATTCACAAAAAGAGCGTGTGTGTATGTGTGTGTGTGAGTGTGATAGATAGATAGATAGATAGATAGATAGATAGATAGATAGATAGATAGATAGATAGACAGACAGATAGATAGATAGATATCTTTCTTTTATTAGCCACACAGGGCTGCACGCAGAGGGGACAAATACAACTGTAGAGCTTTTCTTTAAAAATAAAAAAAGGTAAAATAAAAATAAAAAAATCCTATCAAAAGAGATCGGTAGGGGCCAAAAAAAAAGATAGATAGATAGATAGAAGCAGAGAGGAGTTAGATGCTTATCTTTCACCTGATTCAGTCATTGAACTCTGGCCATGCTGGGGTATCGCTTTGTTTCCGAATTTCTAACGTGTTGGTGAGTGTAAAAATATTTTTAAAAAATCAACATCAACGGGAGAAAGAAAAGAAATGATAAAGAGAAAGAGAGAAAGTTAAGTGTGTGATAGAGAGAAGGAAAACGTGTGTGCGTACGGGAGAGAGAGAGAGTAAGTAAAGAAATTGAGGGAGAAAATGTATGGTGTACAAAGAAAGAGGGGGTAGGGAAAGAGAGAGAGAGGAGAAAGAAAGAACTAGATAGATAGAAAGTGCGTGCGTGAGAGCGAGAAAGTGAAACAGTGAAATCGTATGAAAGAGCGCGGGAAAGAGTATGAGAGCGTGAGCAACACAAACTATGTGTGTGAAATAGCGATACACTAAATTTAACGAAAGAATGTGCGTGTGTGCATATGTATATATATATATATATATATATATATATATATATATATATATATATATAGATAGATAGATAGATATATACTCTTTTACTCTTTTGAGTGCGGCCATGCTGGAGCACCGCCTTTAGTCGAGCAAATCGACCCCAGGACTTATTCTTTGGAAGCCTAGTACTTATTCTATTGGTCTCTTTTTGCCGAACGGGGACATAAACACACCAACATCGGTTGTCAAGCAATGCTAGGGGGACAAACACAAACACACATGCACATATATATACATACACATATATATACGACGGGCTTCTTTCAGTTTCCGTCGGCCCGAGGCTATAGTAGAAGACACTTGCCCAAGATGCCACGCAGTGGGACTGAACTCGGAACCATGTGGTTGGTAAGCAAGCTACTTACCACACAGCCACTCCTGCGCCTATAAATGTATATATATGTATATATATGTATATATATATGTATA
>NC_142933.1:69868172-69878172 GCF_046866305.1 Octopus bimaculoides
ATATATATATACAGAATATACATATATATAAACAGCTAATATATACAGTGTATATATATATATATATATATATATACAGTCTATACAATATATATATATATGTATATATATATATATATATACCGTATATATATGTATAGACTATGTATATGTATGTATATATATATATATATATATATATATATATATATATATATATATATATATACATACACACAGTATATATATATATATATAGAGAGAGAGAGAGAGGGGGGGGGAGATACACATACACACGTGTGTATGTGTGTATGCATAAATATATTCAATATATATATATATCTTTGTATATATGTATTTGCTTATGAAAGTGTATGTATTTATATGTTTGCGTGTTTATGTATGTATGCATACGCATGTATACATATATATATGTATGTAAGCATATGTGTGTATATATACACTACCGTGCAAAAGTTTTCACCCACTTTAAAGTATTGTAAATTTCTACGAATTACCAACTTAAAAGTGGATGTTTAAAATTGCGTTTTTTGCAGATGAACCATTGGCCCTATTGGAGTCATTTCCATTTTTAATCATTATATTTTGTAGTAGATTTCTGAATGAGAAGGGAAGATGCGACACGACCAAAAATAGCCATAGAAAAGTTTTCAGCCACCTCACATAAACCAATCAAGATACAGTGTTTTTAAATAGGGAAATGTCAATAATGAAAAATTATTACATAATGTTCAGTTCAAGAAGTTACTGTACATTGTTAATATTTCGTGTGACTTCTCTTAGCTTCAATAATTGCTTCAGCGTATCTGGGAAGAGATGCGCACAAATCCTTCGCCATCTTCACAGGTATGAGATGCCATTCTCTGTGGCTGAGCTCCCACAACTCTTCAAGATTGTGTGGATTTTTCTGACAAACTTTCCTCTTTAGTTCTGTCCACATTTGCTCGATGATATTTAAGTCAGGGCTCTGAGCTGGCCAATCTTTCAATACGGTAACACCTTAATCAGCCTGATTTTGTTGTGTTGCACGCGATCTGTTGCATGGAGCTTCGTAATGCTGAAAAATCTCACCTTCAACCAAGTCTGGTTTCAAATTGTCCTTCATCAACTGGATGTATTTGGCACTATTCAAGTTACCGTCAGTTTTAACCAGCTTTCATGAACTATCATTTTTTTATGTATCCCAAAAGCATCAGGCACTTATCCACCAAACTTCTCTGTTTTCGTCGTATAACGTAGGTCGTTTCGCTTTCTAATAAGCGAGAATTTGTCAGAAGGCCTCCAGGGAAGTGAAACGACCCACGTTACACGACCAAAAAATTTGAGGTTTGGCGGTAAGAGTCTGATGCTTTGGGGATACATAAAACGTGATAGTTCAAGAAAGTAGGTTAAAATTGACGGTAACTTGAATAGTGCTAAATACATCCAGTTGATGAAGGACAATTTGATACCAGATTTGGATGACGGTGAGATTTTTCAGCATTACGGAGCTCCATGTCACAGATAGCGTGCAACACAACAAAAATCTGGCTGATGAAGGTTTTACCGTATTGAAAGATTGGCCAGCTCAGAGCCCTGACTTAAATATCATCGAGCAAATGTGAACAGAACTAAAGAGAAAAGTTCGTCAGAAGAATCCACGAAATCTTGAAGAGTTGTGGGAACTCAGCCACAGAGAATGGCATCTCATACCTGTGAAGATGGTGAAAGATTTGTGTGCATCTCTACCCAGGCGTAGTGAAGCAATTATTGAAGCTAAGAGAAGTCACACGAAATATTGATAATATACAGTAACTTCTTGAAACGAATATTATGTAATAAATTTTCATAATAGACATTCTTCTTTTTGTTTTAAAACATGGTATCTTGATTGGTTTATGTGAGGTGGCCGAAAATTTTTTCACGGCCATTTTGGGTGGTCGTCTTGCATCCTCCGCTCTTATTCAGAACCCCCACTACAAAATATAATGATTAGGTATAAAAATGCCTCCAACACGGCCAATGTTTCATCTGTAAAAAATGCAATTTGAAGCATCCACTTATAAGTTGGCAATTAGTAGAAATTTACAATAGTTTAAAGTGGCTGAAGACTTTTGCACGGTACTGTGTATATATATATATATATATATATATATATATATATATAGTGTGTGTGTGTGTGTGTGTGTGGTGTGTGTGTGTGTGTGTGTGTGTGTGTATTATGGTATGAGGAAACTCGAAGGAAAGGTGAACAATAGAAGAGCATCAGAAAAGAAGCCTCCCACTACACACATCCACCCACCCACACAAGTGTTTTGGCCCTCAACCCCTCACCCTCTAAGGGGTCCAGGTTGCATCTCGGTCATGATTCCTAGGTGTCCCTCTGCTGCCACGTCCTGCGCTTAGTCTGCGTGTCAAACCTTCCGGAAGGCTGTGTATGTCACATTACGAAAATTTTAGGTCTTAAAAGCTTGGATCTTCTCCTCATACAGATATTTAGTTGATTGTATGTACATACAAATTATGTTCTTTCCTATGAATTTAAATGTTTAATTGTACACATATATTTTAATTAGTTCTCTCTCAAGATAATGAACATTGCATATTGACATTAACATTTCACATATCCAAGTGATAAGCATTGTAAATATTGGAAATCTTGCATTAACGCAGTGTGTGCGTGTGTGTGTGTGTGTGTGTGTGTGCATGTGTGTATGTGTATGCGTGTGTGTGCGCGCGAGAGAGAAAGAAAGAGAGAGAGAGTGTGTGTTAAGATAATGTTATTATTTTAAAACACCTACAAGGTAAGCAAGGCAGCAGAGCCGTTCGCACGCCGGGAAAAATGCTCAGCCGCATTTCGTCCGTCGTTACGTTCTGAGTTCAAATTCCGTGAAGGTCGACTTTGCTTTTCATTCTTTGGGGGGGTCGATAAAATAAGTACGAGTTTGAACATTGGATTTGATGTAATCGTCTTTCTCCTCCGAAGTTTCTGGCCTTGTTTCTAAGATCCACACATACATTGGCATCAGTGCTCTCTCTCTCTCTCTCTCTCTCACTATCTCTCTCTCTCTCTCTCTCTCACACACACACACAAATGGTTGCTCACTTATATCCGAGAAAATCATCACTGACTATTAAGAAAGATAGCAACATTTTTACAGAAGACAGCAGTGAGCTAGCAGAATCGTTTGCAAGCCGGGTAAAAATACTTAAGCGGCCTTTCGTCAGTCTTTACGTTCTGAGTTTAATTTCCACCGAGGAAGACTTTGCCTTTCATGCATATGGGATCGATAAAATAAGTACCATTTGAGTACTGGGGTTGATGTAATCGACAAAAACCCATCCCTGAAATTGCCGTCTTCGTGCCAAAATTCGAAATCAATATTTGTACAGAAATGTGGGTTAATAGGACTCGTACGACACTTCAGACCGCTCTGTTAGCATTCTTTAAAGACAAAGCGAGTCGAGATATCTGGTGGAAATTAAAATCACAAGCTCGAATGTGTGGAAAACGTCATGATATTCAGCTGACGTTGAAATATTCCCAGAGGAGCATCCAATTATTCACCATCCATCTAGCCAGCCAGCACCAACTACACGATGTTGCGTAATTCTAAAGAAATAGCTTTGCAAAAAGGTAACTTAGAGAATTGCTCTTCTATTATTGGAAAGAAATTAGAAACATATTACCAGAAGATAGAATCTGTAAGTAAACATACATACAAAGGCGCAAGGGTGCCTATAGGTGCAGGAGTGACCGTGTGGTAAGTAGCTTGCTTACCAACCACATGATTTTGGGTTCAGTCCCACTGCGTGGCTCCTTGGGCAAGTGTTTTCTATAGCCTCGGGCCTACCATAGCCTTGTGAGTGAATTTGGCATACGGAAACTGAAAGAAGACCCTCGTATATATATATATATATGTTTGTGTGTCTGTGTTTTCCCACCCCCACCATCGCTTGCCAACAGATGCTGGTGTGTGTTTACGTCTCCGTAACTTAGCGGTTCGGCAAAATAGTCCGATAGATTAAGTACTAGTCTTACAAAGAATAAGTCCTGGGATCGATTTATTCGACTAAAGGCGGTACTCCAGCATGGCTGCAGTCAAATGAATGAGACAAATAAAAGAATATACTTACCTACACACATAGGTATATATCTATCAATAGACCAATAGCTAGATACATGCATATACACACATACACACACACACACACACACACACATACATACACAGGGATGTGTGGACAAGTGTATGTGTGTTCAGAGGAACATGAGCAAAAATTCACTTAATACATTACATAGAACTAAAAGACTTTGACGCGGTTGTTATTCGTTTTTCAGAAACAAGTGCATACAGGTACGTGTTTGTGTGTTTGTGGAGGTGTATGTATAGAAATATGTATATATATACGCATATTTTATATATGGTGTATATATATATATATATATATATATATATATATATATGTACATACCTGCATATGGTGTATAAATGCATACACACAAATATAAATACAGATGTATACTTCTATGTATAAATGTATACCTATATATGCTTGTGTGTGTGTATATATATATATATATATATATATATATATATATATATATATATATATACGGTATATACATGAAAGTATCTATATACATATTTTATGTGTACATAAATCTATATAGACACACGTTTATATACACGTATGTGTTTATATCTAAATACATATACACACGCACATATATATATGCATACACACACATACATATATGCTTGCATGCACACACACACATACATATATGCATACATCCACACATACATACCTATATGCATACACGCACATACATATATATGCATACACCCACGCATACATATATATACATACATGCATACACACATACATACATACACATATGCATACACCCACACATACATACACCCACACGTACATATATACATGAATGCACGCACGTACATACATAGATATACACACATACATACATATATGCATACACACGCGTACACACACACACACACATATATATATATAATGTATGTACGAGGTTGTACGAGTGTGTGCATACAATAAACACATGCGTGCATTCTCTTCATGGAGGCAACAAAACGCTAAGCACGCTGTTGTCGTATAAACCACAAAGCGAAGAAGCAAGTGCATCCTTCCCATAACACATACTCGACACTGTACAACACTGATCAACCCCACCCCCTACCACCCACCACCTTGCCTACTCCAGGAAGTGAGTGCTTGAGTGCCTGAGTGAGTGAGAGCGTGAGAAGAAAGCAAAAATTAATGCTCAGTCCACACAAAAAAAAAAGGATGAAAGAAAGAAAAAATTAACAAAGGAAACAAAGAAAATATTTTTAAAAAATGCTGTGCAATTTTCTTTCTTCCTCTGCCTTTATAGGAATTGTGAACACGTCACAGGATGAAATCGAATTTATCATTATCACGATATTATAATTATTATTGTTACCATTGGCCTTGTTATTAATGTAATTATTATGATTATTATTATTATTATTATTACTGTTGTTGTTGTTGTTAATATTTTCATTATCGTCGTCGTCGTCATTGTAACAACATTTATAATTATCCTCGTATTTTATTTCGTTAATAATATTATTAATTAAGCTTATATTATAAATCATAAAACTTAATTTGTTATGAGTTTTTCATTTCGTTTCGAGAAGTTTCGGGTTAGGAGAGGTGGTCGGCGGTGGGGGAGGGTGTAGGGAGGGAGGGAGGGAGGGAGAAGGGAAAGGAGGTGAGTGTGTCGGGACGGGAAGGGGGGTGGAGGGGAGGAGCAGCGACGCAAAAGAGTTTTTAGAGTGGAAGTTTATTGAGAAAGGACGAGAGAGAGAGAGAGAGAGAGAGAGAGAGAGAGAGAGAGAGAGAGAGAGAGAGAGACAGACAGAGACAGAGAGGGTGAGAGAGAATTTGGGGAGAATGTTAGTTAAATTAGAGGAAGTTGGAAGAAAACTAGAAAGACAGAGACTGACAACTTCATAGATAGATAGATAGATAGATAGAGTCAGAGAGGGAGAGAGAGAGAGAGGAAGAGAGAGAGAGAGAGAGAGAGAGAGAGAAAGAGAGAGAGAAAGAGAGAGAGAGAAAGATAGTGAGAGAACAACAGATAAATAGACTGTCATGATTAGATAGATAGATAGATAGATAGATAGATAGATAGATAGATGGATGGATAGATAGATAGACAGATAGATAGACACACATAGATAGATAGATAGATAGATAGATAGATAGATAGATAGAAAGATAGATAGACAGATAGATAGATAGATAGATAGATAGATAGATAGATAAATTGATCGATAGAAAGATGGATGGATAGATAGATCGATAGACAGACAGAAACTAGACCGTCAGTCAAACAGACATAATAGAGAGAGAAGTGATTGTATGTGTGTGTTAGAGGGAGAGAGAGAGAGAGAGGGAGAGAGAGGACGAGGAGGAGAGAGATAAAGAGAGGGGGGAATGATTTTTATGAAACATTCTGCTCTCATTTTTGCAACTCTTAATACAGCTAAAAGAAAAAAAAAAAAAGAACGACAAAATTTACGTCCAAAATTGGTTTAAACATTTCAAAACCGATACTTAAAAGAAATGCACAAGTAGGGATTCGAAACTAAGTTCGTTGCAGTTGTTCATAACATTACTGTTACAGCTTCGAAAAGGGAAACAAATTGCCTTCCCGTATTTCTTCCGGCACCTTCTGTCGAGAGTTCCAATCCTACCAGGGTCAGCTATGCCTTCACTCTCTCCTGGGACGATAAAATAGAGTACCGGGGAAGTTTTGTGCCTAAATTAGAAGCTGTTATATTATTAAGGGGGCGAACGTGCAAAACCTTTAGCACGCAGGTCAAAATGCTTTGTGGCATTTCGTTCGTGGCTATGTTCTGAGTGTGGAGGTGAAATGGCACAGTGGTTAGGGCAGCGGACTCGCGGTCATAGGATCGTGGTTTCGATTCCCAGACCGGGCGTTGTGAGTGTTCATTGAGCGAAAACACCTAAAAGCTCCACGATGCTCCGGCAGGGGTTGGTGGTGAACCCTGCTGTACTCTTTCACCACAACTTTCTCTCACTCTTTCTTCCTGTTTCTGTTGTACCTGTATTTCAAAGGGTCTGCCTTGTCACACTGTATCACGCTGAATATCCCCGAGAACTACGTTAAGGGTACACGTGTCTGTGGAGTGCTCAGCCACTTGCACGTTATTTTCACGAGCAGGCTGTTCCGTTGATCGGATCAACTGGAACCCTCGACGTCGTAAGCGATGGAGTGCCAACACATATTTGTTCTGAGTTCAAATTCCGCCGAGGTCGACTTTGACTTTCATCCTTTCGGGGTCGATAAAATAAGTACCAGTTGAACATTGGAGTCGATGTAATCGACTTACATTGTCCCCTGAAGCTGGTGGCCTTGTACGAAAATGTGAAACTATTATTAAGGGGGTGAGCAAGCAGAATTGTCAGCTTGTCAGGCAAAGTGGTTAGCGACGTTTCTTCTAGCTCTTCACATTTTGGGTTCAAACTCCGTCAAGATCGACTTTGCTTTCTTCATCCTTTCGGGCTCGATAATACAAGTACTAGTTGAGCACTGGAGTGGATGGTATCGACTTATCCCCTCCATTCAAAATCGCTAGTCACGTGCCAAAGATTAGCGAGAATTCTAAGGCGGCGAGTTGGCAATGTCGTAAGGGGTTCGCGACATTTATTCTGTCTGCTCTCAGTGTTCAAATCCCACTGAAGTTCACATTGTCTTTCAACCACCACCACCCACCCCAAAAATGCGTGGAGGCGCAATGGCCCAGTGGTTAGGGCAGCGGACTCGCGGTCGTAGGATCGCGGTTTCGATTCCCAAACCGGGCATTGTGAGTGTTTATTGAGCGAAAACACCTAAAAGCCCCACGAGGCTCCGGCAGGGGATGGTGGCGAACCCTGCTGTACTCTTTCACCACCACTTTCTCTCACTCTTACTTCCTGTTTCCGTTGTGCTTGTAATTCAAAGAGTCAGCCTTGTCACACTGTGTCACGCTGAATTATCCCCGAGAACTACGTTAAGGGTACACGTGTCTGTGGAGTGCTCAGCCATTTGCACGTTAATTTCACGAGCAGGCTGTTCCGTTGATCGGATCAAATGGAAGGCTCGACATCGTAAGCGACGGAGTGCCAACCGCTCCAGAATATATAAAATAAGGAATCAGTAAAGAACTAAGGTCGATGTTATCGACTAATCCGCCTCCCTTCAAAATTGCAGGTTTTATGTCAACGTTATATACATAATGAATTCAAACCCAGTTGTGGTCAAGGAAGAAAACAAAACAAAACAAAAAACCGTTTCAAGGATCGATGATGGCTACAAAACTGACCACTTTTGTGACCTTGATTCCATGCCCTCCACCACCACCGCCGCCTGGCTGCTTACGATAGTTTATTTTGCTGTGAATCAATAATAAGATTTATTTTTCTATCAATCAATGGAGATTGATCGAACATTAATTTTATTCTTCTTATATATTTTTATCTGAATTACATCACTTCATTTCAATCAGCTTAATGTGTGCGTGTGTGCGTATGCGTGTGTGTGTGTGTGTAAGCTATAGCAGTTGAAATATGTCACAAACATATTTTAACTTTGCTTGTGCCTAAACACTGTTTGGCGTTGATACTGTAACACACCAGCGTCTTGGTATATATATATATGAGAGAGAGGTTTTGATATACAGAAGACCCAAAAGGAAGGTAAGGCTATGTAAGTGGTACGGAAGGACCGCTGTTAGATTCCAGGTTCGATAATAGTATGAGTGAGGAATCGAACGCGGGTCGTGCGTGAGCGTGTATATGTTAAATAAAATGAGACAACCACAGCCAAGGCAGAGTGAAATTTCTAGGAAATTTAATTGTCGCTTTATAAATGTCCTAGAAATATCACACTGCCTTGGCTTTGTTCTCTCATTTTATTTAACACACACACACATATATAATGAATATAATTAAGAACTGAGTATGTGAGAGTGCGCGCGTGTATATATATATATATATATATATATATATATATATATATATAACGTTGACCACTAACGTGGACATTCAATGTGCTAGAAATAGATCACATTCTAGCACATTGAATGTCCACGTTAGTGGTCAACGTTATATATAAAAATGTACTTTAATCCCCTGAGATTGCAGATACTGTTTCTGAATCTCTTTGATTCTTTAAATGTGCTAGCTTCCTAGTAATTAATCGATATTGATCAATATATGATTTTTTACCCTATTTTTCAATAATTTTTTAATAATATATATATATATATATATATATATATATATATATATATATATATATATATATATATATGTATATATGTTTATTTATGCATTTGTACACACATACACATGGAGTATCAGATTCGATTCGAACAAGAGATCTCTGTCTTAAAGCTGAAGATAGTAACGCACTGATGACGTTGCGAATTGACTTTGCTTAAAAACAACGGTTGCTATCATCATCAGCATTATCATTATCGCTACTCCGTCGTTGTCTTCATCGCTTTCATTATCACCATCATCATTATCATTATCCTCATCCTCGCCACCATCATTTGGTGAAAAAACTATATTATAAATGCTTCGTCAGGCGTGGAAATAGTGAGAGAGGTTGAAATGAACGTTTCACAATGAGTGGCCAAGATTCGTTTGTTATGAAGTGCGCAACAAAATCAATGCATGAACGGGAGTTCGGTTCTAAGTGTGTGTGTGTGTGTGTGTATGTGAGAGAGAGAGAGAGGGAGAGAGAGAGAGAGAGAGAGAGAGAGAGAGAGAGAGAGAGAGAGAGAGAGAAAGAGAGAGTGAGAGAAAAAAGAGAAAGGAAGGAAAGAGAGAAAGAGAGAGAGAGAAAGGAAGGAGAGAGAGAAAGAGAGAGAGAGAAAGGAAGGAGAGAGAGAAAGAGAGAGAGAGAGAGAGAGAGAAAGTAAGGAGAGAGAGAAAGAGAGAA
>NC_142933.1:69880010-69887510 GCF_046866305.1 Octopus bimaculoides
TTGAAACGGTCGTACTGCATGCATCACCTCTAGATATCCTGTTTCTTATTTTGATTTTATTCACATTATTTTGAAATCGTACGGATTATAGTGCACTAAGTTTTAGTGCTTCAACTTAAGTACCTAATTCATCTGAGTCTCAATTGTATATATTTATGTATACATATTTATGTATGTACATATAGTTATATATATATGTATACATATGCTTACATATAAACATATATATATATATGTATATATATAATATAAATATATATATTATATAAATATATAATATAAATAATATATATGTGCATATATCCATACGTATATGTACATACCTACATCTCTACGTATATACATATGCATATGTGGGTACAGAACGTCATGAAACGTGTACAACAAAAAATACGAAGTACGAGTACATGGAATACGAACTATTTTTTCGAACAACGAAAGACACAAATGAAAAACAAGACAAACAACATAAAAACGACCGTTCATTAGTTGTTGGCTATTTTGCTACTCTTGTATTTTGGGTGTTTAACAAGGGTCAAAATTGGTAAAACAAACAGGACATGCTGCCATGCAAAAACGAGGTTGCGGTGGCGAACGCGTAAATCAAGCGAGGACAGGAGACAGACAAGAACACGTCTTCCTTGTTCCTACTACAACGGAGAAAAAGAAAGAAACACAAGTTAGGAGAAGAAAAAAAGATTGCCGATGGTCACGTGGGAGGCACGTGAGCGAGGAAGGAGGAGTGAGGGAGGGAGAGTGACAGACTAATAGGATAGAATAGTGGGAGAAGAGGAAGAAAAAGAATAAGAGAGAGAAAGAGAGAAAAACGAAAGAGTAAAAAAATCGTATAAAGTGCGCATCAGAATTAGTAAGATCAAACTTACTTGGAGGAGAATGCGTGGTGTTCAATCATATAATAATATAAATAATATATTATATGCATATATACTTACGAATACGTACATACTTATATCTATAACTATATATATGTATATGCATATCTGGGCACAAGACGTCATGAAACGTGTACAACAAATATATATACATAGGGTTTTGGGCAAAATAAAGGAAACACGTAGCATCTTTGCATCATAACATTGAAATATTTATAAAACCGTCAAAAGCTTGTTTATTTTTATGTTCTTTGATTTATTATTAGTGTTGCTTAATATGTTTTGCTAAAATTGCTGTTTCTTCTCATCAGAAGAAGGTAATTAACATTCATTAAAATTACTAATCTATCGGGCATTCAATCAGGTCGAATTGTTGGTGATCGTATGGCAGGTGCTAGTGTAAAGAAAACAGGCGAAATGTTTGGTGTATCAAGAAGTACTGTCTTGAAAGTAACGACAGCCTTTCAGAAAGTGTGGAAAAACCTTCTCGTCGAAACAAAACTCCGGAAGAAAACCGAAACTTTCAGATAGGGATCGTTGGATTCTTATGCAAATTGTTAGAAAGGATCACAAAAAGTACAGCTCCCAAAATTACTGCAGAGCTTAATGACTACCACGAGAAACCAGTTTCCTCAAAAACTGTTCGCCGGGAGCTGCACAAAGCTGGATTTCACGGGAGGGCTGCAATCAGAAAGCCACTACTTTTAAAGACAAACATTGGTTCGTGGGTGTCAGAGCCGGCTCTGAAATAGTGGTATTTTGTCTACCCTGAAAGAATGAATTACAAAATTGACCTCGGTTGGATATCAGAGGGTAGAAACGACTACCGCAAGCCATTCGCTTCTCTCTAAACCATGGGTTTTCAAACTGTGTTCCGCAGACCACAGGGGGTCCGCAAGGACAAGACAGGGGGGTCCGTGGACAGCAAATACTTTTTATGGGCAATTTGATTTTATATGTTTTCTAATCGAAATCTTTTAATTAACAATAAACCTATTGGTTAAATACTGTTAAATAAATAAATGTAAAAATATGTTATTTTAAGCAAATATTTATGTATAAATTTCATAAGCGTTTATGAGGGGGTCCCTAAGGTAAAGCCTGAAATATAAAGTCAAAGAGTTTGAAAACCCCTGCTCTAAACGATTCTGCCAATTCACATTTCTCCCTCCCTCTCTCCCCTGTCTATCTGTCTGTCTGTCTGTCCGTCTCTCTCTCTCTCTCTCTCTCTCAATATATATATGTTAACTTTACCCTCACTGCATAATTATTTTCAATCAACTTTTTGATACTTCTTAAATATTATATACGTTAACATCAAATACAACGAGATATAAACATTGTCACTACATGAGACTACTAACGTTAAACACACACACACACACACACACACACACACACACACAAACACCACCTCAGACTTACATATAAGTGTGTGTCCCTGTGTGTCTCTTTATTTGTGTGTGTGTGTGTGTGTGTGTGTGTAGCTCACGTGCACACTCCCACAAATGTTAACTGCGTTCTTAAACAGGATAAATAGGAAGAAACGAATTTATAGAAAATAGAAATATGTACAAATGCACACACACACACACACACACACACACACACACACACACACACACACAGGTATAAGAAATATGTAGAAATAACATTAACGCCACCGACAACAGTAACATAATATATACATATATGTAGCTTTTCATATGTGTGTGTATATATATGTATATACATATATATATGTACATATACATACATATATTTTCATACACATATATACAAACATATACATATATATACACATATATATATATACATATATGTACATACACACACACACACATATATATATATATACACAGAAACATATGTACATATACACGTATGCATAGACATATATAAATATATATATACATATACGTTTGCATGCACACACACACGCACACGTGTTTATATATATATATATATATATATATATATATATATATATATATATACATATACATACACACATGCGATTATATATATATTCTTTTTTTTTCAGTCATTTGACTGCGGCCATGCTGGGGCACAGCCTTTAGTCGAATAAATCAATCCCAGGACTTATTCTTTGTAAGCCTAGTACTTATTCTACCGTTCTCTCTTGCCGAAACGCTAAGTTACGGGGACCTATACACACCAGCATTGGTGGGAAAACACACACACACACACACACACACACACATATATATATATATATATATATATATATATATAGGACGGGCTTCTTTCAGTTTCCGTCTACCAAATCCACTCACAAGGCCTGAGGCTACAGTAGAAGACACATGCCAAAGGTGCCACGCAGTGTGACTGAACCCGGAACCATGTGGTTATTAACCAAACTACTTACCACACACCCACTCCTGCGCCTATATATATATATATATATATATATATATATATATATATATATATATATATGTATATATATATATATATCATGTAAAACATATACTCGAACAGGCACACACATATACATGCATATAGACGAGTCTGTCTTTCATTCATCTATGTTATCAATACAACATTACCTAATGAACAATAGAAACAATGAATTCCTAACAGGTAACCGAAAATATCGACTACGTTACATTTCCATGCAAGGCATGGCGCATGCGTTCAGAGAATTGCCAAAAACGTCTTCCAGGTACTATTCCTTATTGTGTTACGTTGTTCTTTCCAAAACCATATACATTGCTGTGTAGATGTAAATTATCCTTCTCTTGTATAAAACATAGCTTACACAAGGAATACCGGAAGAGCATTCGCGTCAAATGTAAAAGCATGGCAAGTAGAACTGTCTGGGACAAGAAACAAAACTAGTAATAAGCCAACAACAAAGAGGTCATCGACCTTGCAAATGTGAACACTTCTTCCAAAATCAGAGAGAAGGAGAATATTCAAGAACAACGGTTTCAAGCTCATTAATTTCTCAACATTGGCTATTAATTCACTTTCACAATGATAATTGTTGGTGTTCTGACCATGTTAGTAAATGCTTAATTGATAATCACGGGAAGTTAAGATTTTCAAGCAAAGAAAGTAAGTAGCTAACACGTATTTTACGGATAAAATCTATAAGCGTGACAGTTAAGTCATGCAAGACATTTTACAAAGTCCAAGATCTAACTCTAAACGGTTTTATTATTATTATTATCAAATTACCAACGATAGATCATTGTTTCTGTGTAAGAAACCAGCTCCCTTATGAAAGAGGCATTCAATTAAATTAGAAGGAAATAAACACACAGGCACAATATGTGTGTGTGTGTGTGTGTGTGTGTGTGTGTGTGTGTGTATGTGCGTGTGTGTGTATGTGTGTGTGTGTGTGTGTGTGTGTGTGTGTGGATACACGCACACATATAAGACAAAACAGGAAATCGGAAACTTTTTTCTAATATTATTTATTCACCATTACACATGTTTCATTTGCTAATAGGAACCGCAGAGAATCAAGTAATATTTCTATTTCTAATAGGATATTCCTTACATGTTTATTCAATATGCACAACTTTGTGATTCCTATTAGCAAAAGAAACACGTGTAATGTTGAATAAATAATACCAAAATGTTTCTCCAGCTTCCTTCTTTAGTTATATAACTCTGCAAACAATATCTCCAGAATTTTCAACTCGAATATGCACCTCATATCAACACAACAACTACGTACTGGATTTGTAACATTGGAATAAGCTGATGTGCTTCAAAAAGAAACAGCTTGGATTTTACCCTACCTTATGGTGAACCGGGTAATTCCTACGCATTTTTTCTGGGTTTTTTTTTCATTTTTTTTTTTTTTAATCTATTTTCGTTCTCTCTCCATGTTTTTCCTCTCAACCCATTCTGTCGAA
The DNA here is from genome assembly GCF_046866305.1 of Octopus bimaculoides. Lineage (NCBI taxonomy): Eukaryota > Metazoa > Mollusca > Cephalopoda > Octopoda > Octopodidae > Octopus > Octopus bimaculoides. Next base: position 69,884,794 of record NC_142933.1, read on the forward strand.
GAGCTACTTTTAGACAAGAAATGTCAAAGACTTTTACCATTCTTCCTGAACGTCAAGCTTACACCCCGAAAGACGAGAGGCAAAGTCGAACCTCGGTGGAATTCAAACACAGAACGTAAGGACGTGCTAACGATTCTGCCAACTCGTCGCCTCAAAAGTAGTAGTAGTAGTGGTGGTGGTGGTAGTAGTAGTAGTAGTGGTAGTAGTAGTGGTGGTAGTGGTAGTAGTGGTAGTAGTAGTAGTGGTAGTAGTAGTAGTAGTAGTAGTAACAACATCAAAAACGTGAATTGAGTGAATGGCATGAGATGAAAATATAAACATAAGTGAAAAATAATAAGCAAAAAACAAAAAAAAGAGTCCTGTTTCGCAAAGTAAATATAGAAGAAAGAAAATAAAACGCAATACAGAAAAAATTTAAAAAGAAAACAATCGCAATGAGATATAAAGAGAGAAAGTGAGAAAACTACTGAAGTGGTTGAAAAAGAAGGTAAATAATGATACACGTATGTGTGTGTGTGTGTGTGTGTGTGTGTGTGTGTGTGAGTGAGTGAGTGAGAGAGAAAGAGGGGCGTATTGCAAAAAGAGAAAGAGAGGAAGAATGAAGCGGGGAGTGCACGGAAAGTAAAAGGAGTGAAAAGTACTGGAAGAAAATATACTGAGAATTTGCTTGATCAGATCAACTGTTTGATTATTTATTGGTCTGTTCTGATCGATCAGGCCTGCAGTCAAAGTCAAAGTCATTCCAGCTGGGCTCATTCATTATTGTAGGAGTGTGCAGGAGATTTGGCTGGTATTTCTAGCACACCGACCAATCGCGTCGTTCGTTGACTGGGAGGTTAGATAAAAACTGAATATTTAAAACCCAAGTACGTGGTGAAAATGTAGAAAACGTTTGGAAAACGTAAAAATGAGTAGAAAGGATGTGAAAGATGACTGTAGGTGCATTTGTATCTATCAATGCCCATATGTACGTGGGTGTGTATGTGGACGCGACCGCATATATTTCGTATTCCAAGTGTTTTAGGTAGCGTAGGAAGAGCCATGTTTCCGGTCATATCTAGCTTCAAACTAGTGTACAGTTCGGCTGTATACAGGGCCAGCTCAAAGTACCGGCAACTCGGGCAGTCGCCAAAGAAGGCGTGACAAAGACAAGGGAATTTCCTCGACCGTCAGCTTGTACACGCCGATGTTCAGCTAGCCCTGGGTCTATACATACTGCTTCTATATACAATCTACTCGTGATTTCCAAATTATATCTTAGGTTTGTAATATCCTGCAATCCTAAGGCGGCGTGCTGGTAGAATCGTTAGCATACCGGACGAAATGCTTAGCGGTATTTCGTCTGCCGTTACGTTGTGAGTTCAAATTCCGCCGAGGTCGACATTGCCTTTCATCCTTTCGGGGGTCGATAAATTAAGTACCAGATGCGCACTAGGGTCGATGTAATCGACTTAATCCCTTTGTCTGTCCTTGTTTGCCCCCTCTATGTTTAGCCACTTGTGGGCAATAAAGAAATAAGAAACGTTACTTCGCCAGATAAAATACTTAGCAGCATTTCTTCCGGCTTCACCTTCTGAGTTCAAATGTCGCCGGGATAGACTTTGTCTTTCATCCATTCGAGGTCGATAAAATAAGTACCAGTTGAGCACCGGGTCGATGTAATCGATTCATCCCGTCCCATGAAATTGCTGGCCTTGTGCTAAAATTTGAAAGGAATATTTTTGCAGTCCTTACAATACAAAATGGTACTGAGTGAAAGATGAGCATCAAACGTTTTTTTGAAATTAAACATTCTTTTGGACATATAATCCTCGAATTCCACGCACAAGAAAAACTCAAGGTCCCTATTCCACCAAATGATTCGTTCATATCTGCGGTACAGTAATTTAGTGTGTGTGGGGGGGGGGGGGGGAGTTAAAACTTGTAACAAGCAAACTCAACCAACTCCAATATTTTGGCTGTGTTTATCCAGTATCCAGCAATGCAACTTTTACAAGGTCACTATCCGACGGAATGAGACTATTTGGCGTGGCTGTTTGGGCGCTGACGATTTGACACGGCTGATTAGATTTTCAACCTAATTTTGGCGAGCGTACATTCTGGAGCTGAAGGTAAACAAACACGCGCATGCGTGCGGATGAAATTTACACACACAGATAGAGTGAGTGAGTGAAGGTGGGAGAGGGAGACATTATAATTTAATTGAACACGACTGGCATAAACATTTTTCCTCTTCCATGAACACAAAAAGAAATATGCTCACACACATAGAGAGAGAGAGAGAGAGCGAGGTAGAGATAGATAGATAGATAGATAGATAGATAGATAGATAGAGAGAGAGAGATGAAAATGTCTGATGTCAAACAAGTCAGCGTCGAATCAGCGATACCAAAACAGCAGTGTCAAATCCTCTCATACCCATATCCCAATCGCAAAGAATGCCTACGTGCAACACACAGACCCTAAGCTCTCCTGCCTCCCAAAATGCGATCTATCCCTTTGGCCATTACCCAAAATGACCTCTAAAACGTCACATTTTTAAACCATGTTGTAGTATGCGGTGTTGAGATGTAAGCTGATAGTGCAGGATCCTATTTTACTCGGATGAACCTCATGGCCATTCGATGTTTTAAAAACTCCTATTCATTTACGAGTTTCAGTCATTTCACTGTAGCCATGCTGGAGCACCACCTTGAAGGGTTTTTTTAGTCGAAGAA
>NC_142933.1:69892510-69959936 GCF_046866305.1 Octopus bimaculoides
GCGTATAGAAATTAGCGAGAGTAAGAGAGAGAGTGAAAGAAAGTCACAGAGAGAGAGAGAGAGAGAGAGTAAATGAGAGGAAGTGAGAGAGAGTAAAAGAGAGGAAGTGAGAGAAAGAAAGTCAGAGAGAAAGAGGGTAAAAGGGAGAGAGAGAATTCGAAAAGAGAAGGCGAAAGACATTGATACGAGTGCGTGCGTATGCTTGTGTGTGGGAGATTCTTATTCATAGGGGACTGAATACAGACTGTACTGAAAAACAAACTTAAATATAGGAGACAACAACGAAGCTTTAGATTTCTGGATGAGAAAAATTGGATGGGGAAGTTGTGATATTCATGTTTTTCTTAAGACATATTAAGAGAATTAAAGGAGACAATTCAATGAAAATTCAACTGGGAATCGAAACGGGACAGCATATTTAACGCAAAAATAATGGTTTCTCTTTTGATTTGGTCCATCAAACCCATGTTTTAAAAGAAGGAAGAAATGAATGGAAGGTGTGAATACATTGTTTACGTACCAAATGACATTAGCAGAATAACAGAAATTTTAAGATCTTTATAATGTGCTGAAAAATGAAATATTAAATTGTGTGTACTTTGTACGCCGTTCTTCGCTTTTTGATTTAAATTTCAAACCTGTCTCAACTTAACTTAATCTAGAAGGAGTTGTCTTCCCTATGATAGTTGACCGCCGGAGGTAGATTATGTGAAAGAAGTAAAATGTGTTCAACGTTTCCGAATTGAAACAGCTGAATGATCTCTGCTCACAGGGAGATTTGCTTCCTTACTTCACAAAGACCACTGGCTCTAGCTTCACAAGACATGTCACTACTATAATACCGTATTTTCCGGGATACAATTCGAATTTTTCATGCCAAAATATAAAGTTTAAAAAAAGAAAAAGTAGGTTGACTGATACCTCAAAACGATTTATAAGAAGCAAAAATTCCATGTGAAAAGCAGCAGGATTTGGAAAGGTTTGAATGTTTACTCTACATGTTTATAGTATATATGCTACAACGTTTTGCATGGCAGAATATAAGGCACTGCTGCTTGCTTCACAGGACATGTATCCAATACTCTAATACTGCTTCTTTTTGTTGTTGGCACTCCGTCGCTTACGACGTCGAGGGTTCCAGTTGATCCGGTCAACGGAACAGCCTGCTCGTGATATTAACGTGCAAGTGGCTGAGCACTCCACAGACACGTGTACCCTTAACGTAGTTCTCGGGGGATATTCAGCGTGGCACAGTGTGACAAGGCTGGCCCTTTGAAATACAGGCACAACAGAAACAGGAAGAAAGAGTAGTGAAAGAATATAGCAGGGTTCGCCACCATCCCCTGCCGGAGCCTCGTGGAGCTTTAGGTGTTTTTCGCTCAATAAACACTCACAACGCCCGGTCTGGGAATCGAAACCGCGATCCTATGACCGCGAGTTCGCTGCCCTAACCACGGGGCATTGCGCCTCCACACTGCTTCTTTACCACAACGAATAAACCATTGTAACTATGATTTTTGTCCTACACAGTTTGTCCATCATTCCACTCACGGTATCTTGCTAACACAGGGTCTAAGCATTAATCAGTCAATTTCTCACCTGCATTCCTTACCCCTGACCTTTTGGCAATTCAGAGCTCACATGTCACTCGACCAACGCTCTTTGTTATACAGGGCCCAACCACTAGCAATATTTCCTGCCCTAAAAGACGCACTCACCGCAAGAACAATAAATAAACCCTTCAACTTTGACCTGTGTGGTTTCAACAAGGCTTACGTGACGTAAATGTATCCTTCATCTACAAATCGATATATCTTAAATCTTTTACTTGTTTCAGTCATTAGACTGCGACCATGCTGGAGCATCACCTTGAAGAACTTTACTCAAACGAATCGACCCCCAGTACTTACATTTTAAAAGCCTGCTACTGATTCTATCACTCTTTAACCGAACCGCTAAGTTACAGAGACGTAAACACACCAACACCAGTTGTCAAGCGGTGGTGAAGTGAGAAACACAGACAAAAAGATGCGCGCACACACACACACACGCATACATATATACGACGGGCTTCTTTCAGTTTCCATCTACCAAATCCACTCAAAAGGCTTTAGTCGGCTCGAGGCTATAGTAGAAGACTCTTGCCCAAGGTACCACGCAGTGAGATTGAACCCGAGACCATGTGGTTGGGAAGCAAACTTCTCACTACACAGCCAATCCAGCGTCTGATAACGGAATCTCAATCAATAACATTAGAAAGGATAGCGACGAATAAAGTTTCGATATCGGATAAACTTCAGTATCTTTTATTTTTTACTGCTTTCAGTCACTGGACTATGGCCATGCTGGGGCATCGCCTTAAAGGGTTTTTGTTGAACAGATCAACCCCAGTACCTATTTCATTTTCTCGGAATCTTTTGCCGAACCGCTATGTCACGGGGCCCGAAACATACAAGCATCAGCTTATCAAGTGATTGTGGGGACAAAGATAGAAATAAAGGCGCACGCACACACACATACACACACACGAATTCCCACACAATACTGTCAACCAAATCCATTCACACGGCATTGTTCGGGCCGAGGTTATAGATTGAACCCTAAAACACGTGGTTGCAAAGCAAGCATCTTAAACGCACAGCCAAGCCTGCGCTTATGTATATGCAAGAAGGCTACTTATTCCTATATATATTCTTTTATTATTTTACTTGTTTCAGTCATTTGACTGCGACCATGCTGGAGCACACACACACACACACACACACACACACACACACACATATATATATATATATATATATATATATATATAAAATAAAATTACACACTTTCCATTGAAGTTGATGATGAAACGGTCCTGTGCAGATCGGATTCTCATCAGAAAATCCACACAAATACATCAATATTTAATTTCTATCATGATATTGTTTGACAACTGAAACAGACTATGTTGATTTTATTGTCATATCCCAAGGACCTTTCTCTTGAAAGCAAAAACAAAAAAAAACAAAAAAAAAAAACTTCAAGTCTGATTAATTTTCCCTTTCTACAAGAAGCAACGGAGGAACTATATTGGACTATTGTTCACATAAATTGGGTTGGTGCTGTTGCAATACATAGACATTGCAAAATCGCATAAAAAATAAGTAAAAATACGATAAATAGAATTAAAGACCATCGAGATCCACTCACCAATACGCTACAACAATTATTCTACAGATACTCTGTTGTTAGAGACTCACACATGCACTATCTCTCTCTCGCCTTCCCTTTCCTTGTCTCTCTACCTCTTACAACAACCGCTCTATTCTTTAAACTAGCAAGCTTCGTACTACCATCCCTGTCTAATCCCATTCAATACTCAACCATCTCTTCCTCTAGAACAGGGGTTTTCAAACTTTTTGACTTGCGGACCCCTTTATATTTCAGGCTTTACCTTAGGGACCCCCCTTATAAACGCTTATGAAATTTATACATAAATATTTGCTTAAAATAACATATTTTTACATTTATTTATTTAACAGTATTTGACAAATAGGTTTATTGTCAATTAAAAAACATATGTAAAATCAAATTGCCCATAAAAAGTATTTGCTGTCCACGGACCCCCTGTAGTCCGCGGACCACAGTTTGAAAACCCCAGCTCTAGAATGTTCCACCATGCAAAACTTGCACTAAACACCTTTGCTGAGTATATACAAACCACAGCTGCAAATCTTACGAAATCGTCTCCACACACATTGGTGTTTATTAACTAGACTTAATTCGATCCTGATTGAGCAGAGCTATGATCACAGGGGACCTACTTATGACCATCCGGTCGTTTTTAAATGCACACTCAACGCGGACTACATTATATATTATTTCCCAAGGCGTGCAGAGGTATTTGGCTGCTATTTCTAGCATTGTAAGTGGCCATATACAGGTTTCTTGACATGGGAGCTAAACGACATTAACAATAACGACTATTACTGATTATGATGTTCAATATTCACAACGATTTCAAATCTATCTTATAATATTCTGCTGCAGTCAACAAATGCAACACTGATTATGGAACAAGATCGAAATCAATCAATTATTCGAAAGGTGACTGACAGACAATATATATTTTAAATTAGGTATATATATATATATATATATATATATATATAATTTATTAATAAGGGTAGAAATTGATATTAATCAATTAAAACCAGTGGTCTAGCATATTAAAAAAATCCGAAGATTAAAATTATATTACATACAAAAATAAGACGAATGACCTGCAAAAGTGGACTCCTATATGCTAGAAATAGATGCCGAATCATCTAACCACGAAAAATATGTTCTCAGTAAAAATTTAGCGACACAACAGACTGTAAAAGGGCAAGACAAATGAAAAAATACTAAATAAAAATTAAAAAAAAAAAACGATTAACCTACGTACCATGGTTTCACCTGTTAAAATTTACACTCGAAAATATCTGTCGCTAAATTTTTACTGAGAACATATTTTTCGTGGTTAGATGACTCGGCATCTATTTCTAGCATATAGGAGTCCACTTTTGCTGGTCATTCCTCTTATTTTTGTATATATATATGTGTGTGTGTGTGTGTGATTGATAATGATAGATATTTTTTAGAATCCATAGTGCAGTGGAGTAACTACCGTGATTCGTTTACCGGAACTGTGGGTTCAAGTCCAACCATGACCACATTTCTTTCGTACGGAAATAAAAGATGCAGCTCAGTGAATTGAGATTTGTGAAAGCTTTACCAACGTCAAACCGTGGCTGAATAATATTATAGTTAGATTATATCATCGATTTCATGCCACAGTTAAAATTGTTTTATTTCTTGGCGTACAGAGAAAAATGATACAAACTCAAACTCTTTAGGCAAAAGAGGTAATATGTGCATAACAAAGTATATAGTATTCAAAGATGTTTTTTGCAAAGAACGCCTAGGCAAACTTTACTTTATTTCAAGAATCAAATGTGTCACTAAAACCTTTTTGTTTTAACTGAAAGGAAATTATATATATCATGTCTCTCCATAAAATTCCAACAGTTTACAGCTTTGAAAATAACAATGGAACTTACACGGGTGCCGTTAGTATAGATTTATAGTTGCGTAATATACATTGCTTTCAAATTTTGGTAGAAGGCCAGTAATTTGCGGGGTGGCGGTTAGTCGATTTCAATGATCCCAGTGTTCAACTGATATTATTTCATTGATCCTGAAAGGACGAAAGGCAAAGTCGACTTCGGCGGAATTTGAACTCAGAACGAGCAGGTGGACGAAATGCCGCTAAGCATTTTGCCCGAGGGTCGATAAAATAAGTACCCCGAAATTGATGGTCTTGTGCCAAAATTTGAAATCAATATATATTAAGAAAGGGATAATGAAGAATGACATACAACAGTAGGAATTGTGCATGGGTGTATAGTATCACCTTAAACCGAAGCGAGCAATTAGGGAGGACCAATGCATCCACGTGGCTCTGTAAGCAAACCCAGACTACTAACCTTCTTTTCCATAATGACCAGTATGAAATGATTTTAATTGAATTTTTGAAAATACGCTGTGACGTTCATATTTCAAATAGTTATGTTGTGACGTTCATAGTTTTTCACGGCCATCGGAGCACGAAACGCTCTACAAGAACGCACGTTCATGAGATGGTTGTGATCTATAAAAAGTTTTGAGTAGGAACTGGAAAGAAAAGTATGAACATGCAATGCCCGTGTGCATACTGAATTCGTAAAATGAAAGAGAAAGATAATAACGCAATGCACAGGAAGAGAGGCATAAAACAAGTTTTATGATGGTCTGCATACCACGTCTGGCACAACTATCACGCAGCCTTGTTGCAATTTTCTCACTGGAAATAGTCATGTTGTAACATTCATATTTTTGAGCGTGGAGGAAACATTTAATTGGAGGATCGAAACTGCGCGACAAGGCTTAGTCTATGTCACACAAAGTTTTTTGTGTAGCTTGAAAAATTTTTTTCTTTTGTTTCAGGGAAGGAAAACACGAATCTATGATAGGCATTAAGAGCTCAATTTTTTTAGGATGGTGTAGGGTCGGAGGGGATGTCAATTATATCAAACAGCGGTTCGGCAAAAGAGACAATAAAATAAGTACAAAACTTCCAAATAAAGCGTAAATTCTTGGAACAATCTGTTTGATTAAACCCTTCAACATAGAGCCTTAGCATGACCGCAGTCCAAAAAACAAAATATGAAAGATATAGTGGAAACAGAACCGTTGTTTCTTTTGCTAAATCGGTTAAGGTTGATTTACGTGAGATTAGATTACTACTTCTAGGAAGTCGAGTGTCCACGAAGTTACCTTTGCAGGTACGTGCTAGCCAAGTATTTTGTCTGACTCTCTATTCTGTCTTTGCAAATCCAGTGGTCTTAGGTACTTACTTAATCAGTACTGAAAAGCAATGATGTCATAATCGCTGACGAGAGTTACACTCAGAAATGCAAGGCAACGAGAGGGACAGCGTAAAACGCGTTGAGTGTTGACACAGAGAGTAGCCTCAAGCTGTCATCAGAAGTAGGTGAATGTAAAAAGAAAGAAGTACGATGAGAAGTGGGAGAGAGAGGCCGGGTGTGAGTGAAAGGAAAAAAGGTGAAGAGAAAAAGGTTAGTATTGAGAGAGGGAGATAGATAGATAGATAGATAGATAGAGAGAGAGAGAGAGAGAGAGAGAGAGAGAGAGAGAGAGAGAGAAATAGAAGAGGGTAGAGGGGCAAACGAAATATGGAGAAAGAAGAGAAACGCATACAAATGGAGAAAGGGCGTAGAGAGAGAGAGAGAGAGAGAGAGAGAGAGAGAATAGAAGAGGATAGAGAGGTAAAGGAGTAAACAAGATTCAGTGAAAGAAAAGAAGCAAATGGAGAGAGAGAGAGAGAGAGATGGAAGAGAAGTCGAGGAGCAAAGGAGATTTAGAGAAAGAAAAGAAGCACAAACAAATGAAGAGAGAGAGAGAGAGAGAATAGAAGAGGATAGAGAGGTAAAGGAGTAAACAAGATTCAGTGAAAGAAAAGAAGCAAATGGAGAGAGAGAAAGAGAGAGAGAGAGATGGAAGAGAAGTCGAGGAGCAAAGGAGATTTAGAGAAAGAAAAGAAGCACAAACAAATGAAGAGAGAGAGAGAGAGAGAGAGAATTAGAAGACAGAGCAGAGTAAATGAGGGTGAAAGAGCTAAAGAAAGACAGCGAGAGTGATAATGAAGCAGAGGAGGGAGGGACATGGAGAAAGGAAGAACAATTAGGAGAGAGAAAGACAGAGAAAGACAAAAACAATTGAAAGTGATAGAGAGAGAGAAAAGGTGAGTAAACGAAAAGAGAAGACAGAAGAGCGAATGAGAGAGCAAAGGAGGTGGGGGATAAAACAGAAAGGGGAGGTAAAGAGAGAGAGAGAATAAGAGAAGAACCACGGGGTAGAGAGAGTAGACAGAGGAGAGAGAGAGAGTAGAAAGAGGAGAGAGAGTAGAAAGAGAGAATCATGAGCAAGTGAGAGTATGTGAGCAAGAGAAAAATAGAGAAAGAGAGAGGGGGGAGGGAGGGAGAAAAAGGGAAGATAATAATACTGGAATAGAGAGAGGCATAAAGTGTGTGTGTGTATGTGTTTGTGTTTGTGTGTGTGTGTGTGCGTAAGGCAAAAGGATGTAGAGAAAGAGAAAAAGTGAGAAAGAGTAGCGAGAGAGAAAGAGAGAGTCAGAGAGAATGAGAAAGAGAGAGATAGTGGGAGAGAGATTGCAGAGCAGCCAGTTTCAACTGACTGTTTGCAGTGTTGAACAAATACATTAGCTATAAAAGCGTTCGGTGATTGATGGTGACGTAGATAGGGTGGAGTGGCGCCATAAAGTCGGGCTTGACAGATGATTGACAGCCTGCACGGGAGGTGGGCGGACACCAGCAGTAAAATGTAGGGATCTCATATATATATATATATATATATATATATATATATATATATATATATATATGATGTGTGCGTATGTATAATGAATTATAGGTGTTTACACGAACAAAATTGAAATATTCAATGCATACATAAGAGGGGAAATAGTGAAATACATATTAAATGAAATACATATAGCCTAGTAATGATAATACATCGTGACTGGAAGTTTCATGTTCTTAGGTGTCCTAGATATTTTCAGGGCGTATTATGATCGTCCAGCAGAAGGCGATAATGAATTATGGGTCTTTCAACTCTTGATGGAGAACCAAACGCGCCGTCGTGGCATACAACATGCCTTGGGCGCCCTTTTAAAACCCGGCGGAGTCCGTCACTGTCCAACTGTACTAATACATACATACATACAACGATATAATGTGAACAAAGTTGCAGATAAAAACGTAGTTCAAAATTTGAAATACATACAAGGCTCACTTTCGCATCTTAGTGTTAGTTTGAGACGATTGGCCGTAGACCAGTATTTCTCAAATGTTTTGTTACAAAATTTAATTTCCATTCACCTTAAACAAAAAAAAAAAAAATCATCGAATATTCAATGAGAAAACATAACAGATGTACTAGTGCTTAATTAACAAGAAAAAAGATCAGTAAACTCAAAATACAAACGCTTTTCTAATGCTTGAATTAGTTTTGAACAAGGTAGATGGGTTTGGTAAACATTGAAAAGATCATGAAGATTAAATTGCAGGTTAGTGAGTTTGAGTCGGACATCACCACATTCTACGTTTGGAGTGCTACTCTGTTAGCTTAGTAAATAATGTACGAAGCTAAACTTAGATTCCACACTATGCGAACTTGGAAAAAACTAGTAAAATAGGTTCAAAAGTTGCTCAAGGTTTGAGTGTATTTTGATAGATTTTTTTCATTCTATTTTGAAAAAAATCTGGATTTTTTTCGGTTGGAGCCAAATTGTTCGTTCATTTAAAATAACCTGTACGTTTTAAACGGGCTGTGCGTGAACGAAACAGCACCAATGGACATCACACTTGATCAGACATTCTCCAAGGTGTGACAATATCTGGTAACTATTATATATTACGCAGTGAATTTTGTTCTGTTATAAAGGGATTTTTAAATGCAAGCTAGTAAATCTAATCCCTGTGAACCCTCGAACTTTATTTATTCCCACAAAGAGAAAAAGCTAAAGGTCTATATAGATCACTTTGAGAAGTCCCGGCATAGACAGAGTATATAAGCCTATTTCAAAGAAACTTCAAACAAAATATCAGAAGAAACAGCCGGGTTAAAAGCTCGAAAAGAAGTTACAGGACTAACCGACAGAAATAGAAACAGTTAGTGAATAAAAATAGAAAATGGGTGAGTGTCGGAAAGTAGAAAGAAAAACTAGAAAAGAAATGCTGAAAATCGCAGACGATATTGTCAAAGCCAAATGGTACTAAGAACTGGACAAACAATTAAAAATACAAAAAGAACAAAAACCTATAGGGCAAACTTTTCAAAGTTCGTTCGTGAAAAAAAAAAACAAAAAAACAAAAAGGAAAATGAAAGCAAAGATAAAGCAGAACATACAGAGGTGGTTGGAAAAACCACTTCAGACATGAGTAACACATCCTAGCATACAGAAGCAATATCATTGGTGTTTATAGTTGTATCTGTATTTCTACTCAGTGTCTCGTGCGTGTTTGGTATCCGCCAGCGATGTACGAGCGGGCGTGCGTGAGTGTTTTTCAGCTTATCTGAGTTGGCACAAAAAGTTCCGTGCGTATTAACACCCACTGCTGTGTGTGCACTGCTAACTGCTCCTCCCTTTGTATATGATTGAACTGTGTACTCATAATTGTGTGCTTTGTTATCCCTACAGCTCTATGTTCATATCAATATTCACACCTGTATGTGTGTGTTGTTACCCACAGCTATTATAATGTCTGATCAAGTGTGATGTTCATTGGTGCTGTTTCGTTCACGTACAGCCCGTTTAAAACGTACAGGTTATTTTAAATGAACGAACAATTTGGCTCCAACCGAAAAGATTCAGATTTTTTTCAAAACAAAAGGAAAAAATCTATCAAAATACCCTCAAACCATGAGCAACTTTTGAACCTATTTTACTAGTTTTTCCAAGTTCGCATATTGTGGAATCTGGATTTAGCTTTGTACATTGTTTGAAGCAAATCCAGCTGGTTTGCTTGAACGCTTCTTAAGCCATGGTGAGTGTTGGATTCGTCACTTGCAACCAGAGACAAAGGGACAATCCATACAGTTGAAACACCCCCACCTCACCTGCTCCAAACAGAAGAAAAAAGACCAAGCTACATATACATAAATGCATTATTGACTACAGTCCAATTACTAGGCTGAGTAACCACAGCTCCATCATGGTTCACGACTCTTGTGTTGATACCACGGTAGTAACAGTCGCATCGATACTCCAGTAGCCATTAGAGTATATATATATATATATATATATATATATATATATATATATGTTTATAGAAAAACATGTAATCGTTACCAATACAGCAAGAGATTTCACCGCAAGAAGTCTAAAGTAGACTCCTTAAGGATCGTTCTCCTTGGTTATATATCCAAAGTTTTAAATTTAAAAGAGAGCTTTGACGCTAATATCCATTATATATATATATATATATATATATATATATATATATATATATATATATAGTATGACATCCATCACTGCCGTGGTAAGGCATGGGCACACTGGGAAGTTGCCCAGGAGCCTCACGGGTCCAGGAGCACAATTCTGACAATGTATGCTGTGGTTCGCTATCAGTAAATAAATACTATAGAACCTTGTGCATTGATTTGTCTCTAAGACGGCCCAGGAATCCACAGAAATATGTACATAATGGTAACCATTGTAGTTTGTATGCCATGGTGTGTGTGTGTACACACATATACATATATATATATGGGAGAAAGATAGAGAGTGGCATAACTGTTCAGAAACTTGCTTTGCAGCCACAAGGGTTTGGGTTCAGTCTCACTACAAAGCATTTTCTACTATGACTTAGAGCCGATCAACGCTTTCTGAATGAATTTGGTAGGCGGAAACTGAGAGGAAGCTCGTTCTACACACACACACACAACTGTGATTGTGTGTCCGTGTTTGTCCTCTACTATCACTTGACAACCGGTGTTAGCTTATTTACGTCCTCCGTAACTCACCTAGCGGTTCGGCACAAGAGATCAATAGAATAGGTAGCAGAATGAAAAAAAAAAAAAGTATTGGGGCGGACTAAACATTTCAACGCGGTGCTCCAGCATGGCTGCAGTCCAGTATCAGAAACAAGTAAGTTACAGAATTCGAGAGTGTACAATAAATATGTATTCACGTGTGCATATGCTGTATATGTTACTTATATTTAATCACAGGTCATTTGTAATCGAAGTAGACATGTACATAAGTGACGTTCCAACCATACCGATCCCGGCGCATTTGTAAATCTATATTAACGTATCACATTGACTACAGTAAAAATGTTTCTTTTTTTAAAGATTCTATCCCACTGCATGGCACCTTGGGCAAGTATTTCTACTATAGCTTCAAGTCGACCAGAGGCTTGTGAGTGGATTTGGTAGACGGAAACTGAAAAGAAGCCCGTCGTGTGTGTGTGTGTTTCTGAGCATCCACTAACACAATATCTGTATCACGTCCTTGCGTTGTTGTTTTTTGTTGTTTTTATGTCGTTTTTCTTTTTTGAACATATATATATATATATATATATATATATATATATATGTGTGTGTGTGTGTGTGTCTTCGTGTCGGTGCTTGTCCCCTACCACCGCTCGAGAACCAGTGTTGGTGTGTTTACATCCCCGTGACTTAACAGTTCAGCAAAAATTTGATAGAATATATACCAGACTTAAAAGAAAAAAAAACAAAAAACAAGTACTGGAGTCGATTCAATCGACAAAAAAATTCTTCCAGGCGATGTCCCAGCATGGCCGCAGTCTAATGACTGAAACAAATCAAAAGATTAGAGACGAATTTTACTATTACTTCCCAACAGCTAAAGGAATTCCATAGAGATGTGTATGCATGTGAGTATGTGTGTGTGTGTGTGTGTGTGTGTGTGTGTGTACGTGTTTGTAAACAAAGCTGAAAATCTGAAGAATGAAGGCTGGATGCATGGGTGTGTGGTCTGGATGGATAGTTAAGTGCCACGTTATAGCAGAGCTCCACCCTTCTAACATACCAGCAAAGCAGCGAGTTTCAGGTCACCTAGATAGGACTTATATAGAGAGAGCCACGGTTATGTAGCTATTATGTACTGCATCTAATATGTAAGTACGTATGTATGCTTTGCTGTTCTGGCGGTGCAAACTGAGCATGGAAAATTTGGCGTGCGCGCGTGTGTGTATGTGTGTGCTTATGGTATATGGTGTTATGTACACAAACATTAAATTGCTATATATAACGCTGGCGTTTGTGTTTTTGATAAAAAAAGAAAAGAAAAAGTACTGGTGGAGTAATGAGTAGAGGTCGATGTAATCGACTATGTGTTATTCGTGTGTAAATTTACTCTCAAACTGCGAACTGTCCGTTGATTTCTGCGAGTCTAAACAGGTTGAAATGCGTGCGTGAGGATGTGTATGTGCTTCTGTGTGCGTGCATGCATGCTGGCGTGTGGGAGAGAGGGAGAGAGAGAGAGTGAGAGAGAGAGAGAGAGAGAGTGAGAGAGAGAGAGGGGGGGACATACGTATGATTTCAAAGAGTATCCGAACTCCAGACTGTGCGGGTGCTTAAACGAATTGGTGTGCCTGTGTGTGTGTGTGTGTTCATGCGTATGAATGTATGTAATGATGTGTCTGAAGCTATCTGCATGTATGTACGTATAAATAAATGATTGCGTTTATATAATTATATTTGTGTATGCATATGAATGTACGTGTGTATGTGTGTGTGTGTAGTAGTAGCTATGTTGACATACCACCTTAGTTTCCACTGGTGTATATCTGAATTTATACAAGCATAAATATTCCTACATGTGAGTAAATATATTCCCACATGTGCGATTACACTCTTTATAACATGTAAATGTGAGCATGAACACAATACGTAAGGGATGTGACTGACCGCTTACATAAGCGTATAGCATCTACGAATATATGCACGCGTGCGTGTGTATGTGTGTGTGTGTGGGGGGGGGGGAAGAAGTTTGCTTCCAACTACATAGTTCCGGGTTCAGTCCCACGGCTTGGAACCTTGGGCAAATGCTTCCTTCAATAGCCTCAGGCCGACCAAAGCCTTTAATGCGTAGATTTGGAAAACGGAAACTGAAAGAAACCGGTCACATCTGTGTGTGTGTGTGTGTGTGTGTGTGTATTGTCCCCCATCACCGCCTAACAACCAGTTTGTTTATGTCCCCGTAACTTAGCGGCTCAGCAAAAGAATGTCGATACAATAAGTAGCAGTTTTTAAAAGAGGAAAAAAAAATATTAGTGGGATTGATTTCTTCGGCTAAACTTTTCGAAATGGGTGCCCCAGCAAGGCCGCAGCCCAGTCACTAAAATAATTCAAGATAAAATATTACATCACCACCACTACTAGACTTGCCATCACCACCACCACCATCATAAGTATTTTTCATCACCGCCATCGCTACCATAAACACCAGTATCGCAGCCACAGTTTTGCTTTACGTAACAGCCGATGAAGTAAAGAAAATTCCCCACCGACGATTGTTCTATAAGATGCGGCAAGTGGTAAGTTAGATTTCGTGTAAACAGATACACGTGGATTTGTGTGTATGCGCGCCCTCGAACGTGTGTATGTGTGTGTGTGTGTGTGCGTATACAGAGCTTCACGTGTGTGTGTATGTAATGTAAACGCATTCAACATAGACAGGGTTGCGGCTGACTGTCAGTAAACAGCTACATGTGAATATGTGCTATACAAAATAACATGGCCGTGCACGCACGCACGCACAGTCAGTCAGAAGTGTGTATGAAGCGCTGGAAAGATTATGATTATTATTACATACACAGACACACACATGCGCGCACAAAATGCTGAGAGAGAGAGAGAGAGGGGGGGTAGAAGTAGATACATTTGTAATTTCCTTTGCGCGACCTTCCATTCCTATATACAAATGTAGCGATGTGCTAAGTTCATGATGTTACTTATAATTCCTTATTTGTTTATTTGTTATAGTTAGCATTTATTATTATTATTATTTTTTTGTTGCATATATATCGCAGCATGTGAACTATAGCGCCGTTACAGAATTCCAATAAGAAGGTTGCTACTGACTGGTTCATAGCATTTCTAACAGCATGAGCGACAAACGGATAGCCTTCATAATAAACTTAAGGATTTTGTTCAAATAGCACCGATATATATATATAATACGACGAAAGATGAAATTCCGCCGGGATCGACTTTGCCTTTCATTCTTTCAGGATCGATAAAATAAGTAAGTAAAAATGGAACACTGGGGTCGATGTAATCGACTTACCCCATCTCCTGAAATTGCCGGCCTTGTGGCATAATTCGAAACCGATATTTGTTGTTGGCACTACGTCGCTTACGACGTCGAGGCTTCCATTTGATCCGATCAACGGAACAGCCTGCTCGTGAAATTAACGTGTACCCTTAACGTAGTTTTCGAGGATATTCAGCGTGACAAGGCTGACCCTTTGAATTACAGGCACAGGAAGTAAGAGTGAGAGAAAGTTGTGGTGAAAGAGTACAGCAGGGTTCGCCACCATCCCCTGCCGAAGCCTCGTGGAGCTTTAGGTGTTTTCGTTCAATAAACACTCACAACGCCTGGGAATCGAAACCGCGATCCTGTGATCGCGAGTCTGCTGCTCTAACCACTGGGCCATTGCGCCTTCACTTGAAACCGATATATAGCGAAAGAAATACTCACACACACACATGTATATGAAGGCATGTAACCTAATAATTAGGGGTTGTTAGATTCACGATTATGATCATAAGGTCACAAGTTCGATTCTAGACATGAGTATGGTCTGATGTGTAGAGTAATTTGGCGATTTCATCAAGTTGGTATTGGAGAGATTGTTAGGTGGTAGAAGGTAAGACTGGTATTGTGTACGCTGCGGTTACTATATTTGTATAACGCAGTGGTTTCTTTCTGTTGGCCAAATACTTGCAACTGTGATTGCATTCAATACTACGTTTGGTGCGCTGTTTTTACTTACTTTACTTTGTATTGTAATATGTGTTCTAGCTTCAAGAATTTCTGTCTTCTGTGTGTATGGCGTGTTTACGTTGTCAACTTCTACGATTGGCTCTACCTGCTTTAAAAAAAGATAATTTTTTTTTAGGCTGCTGGTAAGAAGTAAGAGGTTAGATTTCACAAAGTGCTACTTTAACCATTTGATCGAGGGTAACAGATATATAGGCTCGAAATTTTATAACCGTTAACTGCGGAAGGCAGTTTTACCTTACAACATTGAAAAAAAAATTTCTCCTTAAACTAACTGCGAGGAGCAGACATACCACGCAGGGATACTTTTTTAAATGATAATTTTTCAGATTCGTTTAACTTTTTCACAATTCACATTACAATAAAATATTTTTAGTGATGGATATGAAAACAATACCAGCAGGAGATATTGAAACCGTACTGCAGAAAAGGAAATTATCAATTCCACTTTTTTAGTAGATAATTTAACATCATTACAGGTATGACCCTGAAATTTAAACATGCAGTCGAAGGGTTAAAACTGTTGTGCAGACAGGTTTTCAGATTTAAATTTGTGAGTGTCTGGAGAACGGGCGGCATAAACGTAATGTCCATAGGTTTTTATGGAGAATGCGAAACTAGGGCGAAAGAACGGATTCGTTTTGGTACAAAGTGAAGAAAATGAATATTAGGAACTAAGTGAGTACGCTAAGGGCCAGAGAGGCTGAGGTTGGTAAGACGAGACTGGACACTATAAGCAACCCCTCTCCGTAAACTGAAAAGTAGGGGTACCCCTGCATACACCCCCTCTCATGTCCATCAATGTTTTGGCGTTTCATTCAGGAAATTTCAGATTTTGGAAGTGTGGTTGTTCTCCAGTTTATCGACTTGGTGCTCAGACAGTTTGCTAACCAAAGTTTTATTTTTCACTCACTGGACTGCGGTCATGTTGGGGCACCGCCTTGAAGGGTTTAGTCGAACATACCGAGCTTAATATTTTTAAAGTCTGGCACTTATTCTATCGATATCTTTTGCCCAAACGGTAAGTTACGAGAATGTAAAACAAACTAGCACCTGTTGTCTAGCGGCGAAGTGGGAACACACACACACACACATATATATATACGAAAGGCTTCCACAGTATCAGTCTACCAAATTCACTCACGTAGCATTGGTTAGTGCGGGGTTATAGTAGAAGACAGGGTTCAGCGCAATGAGATTGAACTCGAAACCACGTAGTTGCAAAACAAGCTTCTTAACCACACAGCCAAGCTTATAGTTTTTTCTCTCTTCTTCTTAAGGTACTATTGATCATTTCATAGCGGAAAATGGAGTTGAAAGGTTAGCTATATCGACAACAATTTATTTTCTTTGCTAAAGCCATTCTTTATTTTTTACGATAGATTGGTGAGTAAAAGTATGTTGGTTGAGTGTAGTGGTCTGAATGTATTTTGTGACTGGGAGACTGGATTGTATTGGTTACTGACGTCAAGGATAAACCTTTCTAGAATTTTGGCGTAAGAAAGTGATACGTTGGTATGTCACATGGTTGTGGTGGAACTTGTGGAGTTTTGGAAAAGTTATATTTTAAACTAACATCAAGATTCTGGGAGTGAAGGCGTGTAACCTAATGGTTGGGTTGTTACACTCGTGACCTCCGGGCCGGGCGCTTCATTTCATATCACTATACGATAGCTTCGGCACCTGATGTGTGTGTGTAGCACACTGCGTATCCGCGCAGTCAATCATCTGTTTAACGGAGGGAGAGAGTTAAAGTGCAACATCTACATTTAATCACAATAAACAAATCTGCTGTACAGGTTAGGTTGTTCAGCAATAATTTGTGGAACACTCATCTACCCTTTGAGACAGGGAAATCCACCCGATTCTGAAAATGTGATAACAGTTGTTAGTATGAATGGTTGTAGATGTTGGTCAAAGCAATGGTTCCTTCAGGCCATATATGTTTTTTAAGGATATATTTGCGGTTTTTGTCTGGCCCTGAAAATTCTGAGCTTTTAGATTTCTTTACTGCTTTTTGTAGTGGAGGCGCAATGACCCAGTGGTTAGGGCAGCGGACTCGCAGTCATAGGATCGCGGTTTCGATTCCCAGACCGGGCGTTGTGAGTGTTTATTGAGCGAAAACACTTAAAGCTTCACGTGGCTCCGGCAGGGGATGGTGGCGAACCCTGCTGTATTCTTTCACCACAACTTTCTTCCTGTTTCTGCTGTGCCTGTAATTCAAACGGTCAGCCTTGTCACGCTGAATATCCCCGAGAACTACGTTAAGGGTACACGTGTCTGTGGAGTGCTCAGCCACTTGCACGTTAATATCACGAGCAGGCTGTTCCGTTGATCGGATCAACTGGAACCCTCGACGTCGTAAGCGACGGAGTGCCAACAACTGCTTTGTGTGCGTCTGATAAAAAGGAAGGCTTAAAATAGTGTTGTATGTGGAAGAGAAGTATTTTCGTTTTGTGAAATGCTTGAAAAAGAGCGTTTGCTTGGTGTTACACAGAGCATGTATTAAGGATATTATTGAGACGTGGGTTGTGGTGCCACTATTGCTGATGGTAATAACTCCATATAATGTTTTAATGTTGGTTTCGCAGTTTAAATTATGAATAAATGTTCATCTTTTACTTGTATCAGTCATTAGTCTACAGCCAAACTGGGGCACCGCTTGGTTTAGTCGAACAAATCGACCCCCGCGTAATTATATCTATATTTTTAAGTATGGTACTTGCTCTATTGGTTGTTTTTGTAGAATTGCTGTTTTACGGCGATGTAAACAAACTAACACCGGTTGCCAAGAGGTGGAGGAACAAATACAAAGACATACACACACACATATATATATATATGATGGGCTTCAAAAGTTTCCGTCCACCAAAATCACTCACAAGGCACTGGTCGGCCTAGAGCTATAGGAAAGGACACTTACCCAAGGTGCCAGGCAGTGGGACTGAACTCAAAACCACGTAGTTGCAAAGCAAGCTTCTTAACGAGATACCCAATGCCTGCACCTGCTTCCCACCCTTAGATCTATATATTTAGCCCCTTATTTACTTCTTTGATATTTTTTTTTCTCTTTATTATGAAGTGACCGTGTTTGTAACTGAGCAATTGAATTCTGAAAAACTCAATTCTGATTTTTAATGGAACACGTTCCAATGAGCTTA
Source organism: Octopus bimaculoides (assembly GCF_046866305.1). Lineage (NCBI taxonomy): Eukaryota > Metazoa > Mollusca > Cephalopoda > Octopoda > Octopodidae > Octopus > Octopus bimaculoides. The sequence continues at coordinate 69,910,814 of NC_142933.1, forward strand.
ATTGTTGTTGTTGATGATATTTACTATCAAGGCGGTATTTCGTCTGTCCTTACGCTTTTAGTTCGAATTCCACCGAAGATGACTTTGCTGTTCATCCTTTCGACTTGCATCTCACCCAAAAACTTTCAAGCCTTGTGCCTATAGTAGAAAGATTAATTATTTTTATTTTGACCATTCTAAAATGACCGAATATGCTGTGATGATAAATTGATAGTTGGCCTAAATTGAAGAATTGTTTGCCCAGTGGTCGTAGTGACTAGAAGCAAGTCATGTTTAGGGAAGAACTGTTGTAATTAGCTCGGTGAGGTAAGCGTGTGTACGTGCCAGCGTAGATTGTTCAGGAAGTAAAGTGGGGGCTAGCTGTAACATGTGATCTACGTTATTTACAGACGGAGAGATGTTGAGTGCATTGAATTATCGCCCACTGTCTATGAAAGGTACGTGTGGTAACCCGATAGAACAATTGGCGAAGACCATATATATATATATATATATATGCTGTGCTTCTTGTCGGTGGTTATAACTTGCATTTCTTGTGCAGAGCCCTTTTCTGTCATGTGACGATGTCCCTTATAATGTCTATGCAGTGAATACAAGTTTTTTTTTTTTTTTTTCATATCTGTTAGGAGATCACTCCCTTATTAAACGTTTGGTCTAGTCTGATTTGAGAATGATTCGGAATAATTGCTGTTTTGTGTTCTGGGAGAAAGAGCACTTCCTGAATTATTGCTACGAATGCCGAGACTAATGAAAACATCTTTTACTTCGATCAAAAATTACTTTAACAGCGTTCATGATGTATGGTAGAATTTTTTTCTCTTTTCGTTTGTTTGCTATCGTGTGTGAAATGTTTGTTTTTAAGTATATTCCACGCGCGGGTTTGTCACGTTGGCAAGGGAAATAACAACAGCACGTCCGTGTTTTTGTTATTTTTCCTGAAGAAGTCATATATTTTCTGGATTATTTGTAAATAATGGTCTTTGATTTGTTTGTGTATTTTGAAGACTTCGGATGTCACTTACCTTTGTAGGTGTTTTAGGGCCCACTTTGTACCAATTCATAATGACTGTCGTTCTCTGATGGCATTAGCACGTATCACGTGGAAATATTTACGGATGTCTGGAACACATCGTTCAATGGGCCTTCCAGCCATGACCATACCATCTTACTTTTAGTCATATTCAGTACTAATTTATCTTGTATATCTAGTCATAGTTATGAAACGAGGCAGTACCAGGCGAAGAGTAGCCTGGTGCCAATTACTTTATTGACGTTAATTGTCAAGGTAACAGTCGCTGTTCGTCAGTCTTACAATGCTATGACCATCCCGTCAATTCTTCGGGCACTTTGTGTCCGGAGTATACTGGGTACTTAGGACACAAAAAAGTACATATGCAATGTGCACTTCTTGAAGCTTGATAGGATATAATTTAAGAGATTTAACAGCTATTTTTAACGTATTGAGTGTGTGAGTAGATGGCGACATTTGAGAGGAATTTGGCTGCTATTTCTAGCAGGTCTAAACCATGTAGAACAAGAATAAGGAATCTCTATCGCACATTGAAATATCGCCACCATTCAAATTTGAAACCGCCTCCTGACGAAATCCGTGTGTCTGTATCTATGTAAATAGTTCAATTCTCAAGATCCAAACAGCAATTCAATATAAATTGTATCACTGTATCTCTAGGAATTTGTGAAACTAAACATCTAATATTTCCAACATTACATGCATATTTATAAATTCCTTAGGCATTTACAATTCGTCCCTATATATTAACTACTCTTTGGGGGTAGTTAGAATAAAGTATAGCACCCATTCAACCGCCCTGCCAGGGATACGGCGAAGGCATGGGAATGTTGCAAGGCGGATTGTGAAGAGGCAGTTGAAGATCTCAACTGAGCCATCGGTGCCTCTTATATTGATGCTAAGCGGAGGAATCCAGCTCCCAATTCAAATGAACAACAGAAATGGATGGCAATAAAGAGCCTTGGGAATCCTTACACGCAGTGTGACCGGATGACAATGATGATACTAACAACAATGATTCCACACTGCTTAGATAGAAGGGACCCTCGTGAATACTTGTGATTGTGAGGAAAAGTGGCTCAAAGAATACTTAGATGCAGCGTGGATTTTAAAAATCTAATTTAACCAGCTCGCATTTAAGCAAGCCATATGTGGCCAAAATGTTCTACCTGTTTTATATTCAAACTGGTCAGATGTGGTCTTTCACACCTACCCTACAGTGTCATTTAATGGTGTTAATTATCCATCAAAAAGTAGAACTGATATTTTCCGCTTCTGCAACATATTTTCTGTACCTCCTGTAGTCATGAGGACATCCACTGCCATCATTGAAATCTCAAAGCGATGAAATAATGCATGATTAATTTAAAATGAGGTGAATACATAAGTATTACAGTTGATAAAATAATCTCAATGCTAAAGGGTTAAAGCTTTCGTAAATCTGAAATAATGCTCGAGCGCTTAAAGAAAATACGTGTTGCTCGTAATTTCTTTATACCCAGGCATGGTTAATTAAACGAAATAAACAATAGCTTTCGACATTCCCCCTAAATTCTTAACGTTAAAACAATTGGCTTTTTTGGTTTAAATTTGGCATGTTGAAGTGCAGTTCTCCTGTTTTTTCCAAAGCACCAAGAAGCTACAAATATTTAAAACAATTACTATAGGTATATATAATTGCTGTTTGTTTTAGCGTTCTGCCACCAGGGTTGCCATTTGCTATGTGATAAATATAGTTTTTGAAATTGGCTTTGTCTTGTTTCTAAATATTTTTTTTTCTTGGATAAGTTTGCTATGCAGAAGTTATTCGTCTGTGTTTGTACATGTATCATATATATATATATATATATATATATATATATATATATATATATATATATATAAAGACACTAACAAATTAATAATTCTTATATTATGCACGTAAGTATGCACACAAACGAACGTTTGTGAATGAGTATATAGAATGCGTGTATTGATATGTCACTTCAGTTCCTTGCTTATGAGAATGAATGCGTGTGCGGACGTATGTGTATGCACACACACACACACAGACAGACAGACATATAAAGAAAGAGATAGAGACAGCAGGCTAGAGTACAGAGTGTTGAGCTAAAAATATTTTAACCAAGGGAATTTCTGTTATGGAGAAGAAAATTTAACAGCGCAAAAGAAACTTCATTTCAAAGAGTGCAAGGGAGAAACCCTTCACCCTCCTAAGAAATTTAGAATTACCAAAAATTAAACGTAGAAGAAGGGAATGAATCTGATCTTCAGTAGCTGTGACATCAACTCCACACGTTCCTGTCCTATTAAGCCTCAACAGCGAAACATAGGCCAACAGCTTCAAGACCATCAAACACAAGTAATGGCATATACTATTTGTGCAATTAGAATAATATCGATCATTATCATTTTACATCCACTTTTCCATGTTTGTAAACGAAATTTGGCTGAGGCAGATTTTCTATGGTCGGATGCTCTTCATGTCATCAACCTATATCTATTCCCAAGCAAGGTAATATTTCCCCCTGTCTAGACATGTTTTGTCATGGAAAACTGGAAGCTAACAACATCGCTTGTATAGCTGTGATGCTAGTTTACAATCATCACATGATGTCAAGACAGATACACACATGAAAGGGCGCACGCGCGAGTGTATGAGAGAGAGAGAGAGAGAGGGAGAGAGAGGGGGAGAGAGGGAGAGAGAGAGAGACTGAGGGCGTGTGGCCTGGCGTTTGGACTCACTATCGCAAGATTGTGGTTTCGATTCTCAGACCGAGCGGTGCGTTGTATTGAAGAGCAAATCACTTCATTTCACGTTGCTGTAAATGAGTAATCTTGCGGCAGACTGGTGTCTCGTTCAGGGTGGATTGTTGTGATCTCAGTTATATGGAAACCAAGTAACAGTCCCTATGAGATCCTCAAGCACACGTCTACTAACTATTCCCTTTCGTTTCCTCAACAGAAGTGGTCGAGTATTCCACTTCAGGCAGAATTTATGTATCAGTTTGATGCAGGACTGGGCCCTTTGAATTACAAATACAACTCGTCTGATGCCTTCCAGTTAACGTTTAACGTCTATATTAATCCATTCAGGTTGGGTCAACCTGAGAGGTTGTCTGTAGCAGAAATACACTTTGCTTAACACGCTGCTCGATTAGAACGAGCCCAGGACCTCAGAGTTGGAGGATCAACATCTAGATATTTATCGACACCTGTCCTTAAGCACTATCTGATTATAATGCACGGTTGTCTGAATGCGTGTGCGTTTGCACACTTTAGGTCATAGTTCCAAAACAAACAAACATAAAGGACTATTAGTAATTCCAGTCAATGTAATACGGTCCTGCTGGGGCACCGCCCTGAAGGGACTTATTCTATCGGTCACTCTTGTCGAACAGCTAGGTAACGGGGACGTAAACAATTCAATACCGGTTGTCAAGCGATACCCAGGAAAAAGATACACATATACACACACGGCAGTCTTCTACACAGTTTCCCTCAACCTAATTCATTTACAAGGTATTAGCCGGTCTGGTGCCATGATAGAAGACTCTTGCCCATGGTGCCACGCAATGAGACTGAACCCGAAACCACATGGTTGCAAAATGAGCTTCTAAACCAGACAGCCATGCAAGGAAATTATATATATATATATATATATATATATTATATATATATATATATATATGTATGTATGTATGTATGTATGTATGTATGTATAAAATGAAAATCGTTTTAATTTTTTTAAGATTTTAAAAATAAAATCAGTGTATTAAAGCAGTTGATATATTGGGAGGTTTGTTTTACTAACAAGAAACATATGCACTGGTAATTTTTCACTTCTTTTATCTTTGGTCAACTATTTAACAAATGAACGACACGATTGATTAAGAGTTTGGTTAATCAATCAATCAGCCAAGTGGCTTGTTGGAGTTATTTTGTCAATATTATATACTGTATATCTCACAACCAGAATCTTGACGGATTATATATAATATATCGATTTTTCCAAGTGTCCTGAAGAAGTGGTCATAACCCCGAAATATAGAAATACAAGGTATAATTGCAACTTTGTTTTCCTTTCGAAGTTTACTTTGTATCTTCTCGTATTGTTACGGCCCGACACAAGAAATCTCTTTATATATATGTGTGTGTGTGTATGTATGTATATATATATATATATATATATATATATATATATATATATATATATATATATATATATATATATATATATATATGTTAAATTCAAATTACAATAAGCGTAAACAAACAAACGAAGTTTGCTTTTAGAAGCGTTGAGATGTCTTTTAGAAAGTTAAAGAAGTGATTTTAAATTCTCAATCGCAGGATAATGCTAATAATATAGCCCGAACATGATAAACTACCCCTATTTTGCAGAAAAAAGTGTAGGCGGTTATATATATATATATATATATATATATATATATATATATATATATATATATGTATGTATGTATGTATGTATGTATGTATGTATGTATGTATGTATGTATGTACGTATGTGTGTCTATGTATAAAGAGGGAGGCTTGGGTGAGATGAAGTGTAAGTGCAGTCTTTGAAGTGAAGAGCGTGAATATGACAAACTCGAGATAGACAGAAGACGGGTAGAGAATATCAAGAGTTGGTCATTCAAAGTAGGTAGATACATAATGAGAGAGGAAGAGGGGAGGTAAAAGATAAGCAACTATGGAACTGACTGAAGGAATATGTGAGAATGAAAGGGGTAGTAGTAGTGGTAGTGAAACACTGACAGAAGTGGAGAGATTATAGGACAAAATGATTGATGTGTGGAGAATATCTGTGTAGGTGGAACAGAGCAACATAGAAATAGAGACGAAGATATTTGTAGACGAGCGTAAAAAGAAATAGACTGTTATGGAAGACGTAAAGCTGTGAAGGTTGAAGGGCCTACAGTTGTTGGTGGCCTCAATGAAGGTGATGAGAGACTGGCAAAAATGATAGATGTTAAACGGAAATATTTGGGACGGATGGATAGATATGTAGATGGAAAGGCAGGCAGGCTGATTAAGATCGATTTTTTTTGGACGTAACCTTAGACCTGAACACGGGCAAGTACTACTCGTATAGGAAGCCTAATGAAAAAAACAGTATATATTCACAAGAGCTCAAACTACCCACCATCACCTGCTGTTATTAGAAACCTGGTTTCAGGCATCAGTAAACGGGTATCGAAGCTCTCGGCCAACAAGGAGATCCCCCCACTACAACGATGCTTTGACTAGGAGCAGATTTTATAGATAGATAGATAGATAGATAGACAGATGAATAGATAGATAGACAGACAGACAGATAGATAGACTGACTGATAATTATAGGTATACTGAATAAACGGATAGATAAACGGATGACTGTTAGGAATAATGAACAACTTGATAAATCGATAGAAACAGGGACAGATAAACACCAGTACAGATTGATAAGAAACAGATACCTAGATAGAGATTGAGAGAAAAATGAATAGGTAGACAGACAGATGGGTCGCAGTGATGGAAGTAACATTTATGCGGGGTTACAGCATTCCCCGGCTTTTCAGTTCAGGGAAAAAGGTGACATATGTATTTCCACGTTCCCAAGCTCAGCCTCTCGGAACCTTGGTGCACTCCAAGTTATGTGTACTTGTATGTATTTTCTTTTTCCATTTACATATTTCAGTCATTTGACTGGGGCCATGCTGGGGCACCGCCTTGAAGGGTTCAGTTGAACAGATCGACTTCCGTACTTACTTTCTTTTAAGATTTGCTACCTATTCTTGGGTTTTTTGTTGTTTTTTTTTTTGTCGAATTGCTACCCAAACCAACGCCGGTAGTCAAGCAATGTAAGGGGACAAACACAACAGACACAATACACACACGACGGGCTTCCACAAAGTTTCTGTTTACCAAATTCACCCACAAAGTCGATCTGTTCCTAAAACCCAATTTCCATCATTGGTTGGTAGAGTAATAAATAAAATTGACAGTGAAACGAGAGGGTAAGACAGTTTGTTCGGAGTGAAGAAGGAGATAGAAAGATAACAGTAATGAAGAAGGTAAGACAGAGGTGTTAGAAGCGGGGAATGAATAAAGAATGAGGCTAACTCTTTCTTCCTCATTGTTGTTTGTAGAGGATGCTTCAATAGAAATTTAATGTTCCAATTCGAGTTGAAGTCATTCGGCCACTTTCCTGGTGTTGTTTCCGAAGGCTGGTATATATATATATATATATATATATATATAGATAGATAGATATGCAGGGCAGAGAATCATCAATTAGTAATAAAATTAATAATTAACAATTCTGCCGGGTAGCTCAGTATGAAAAAAACCTTCTTCGGTAAAAAATTTATAATCATAAATATATAGGGATTGACAGTAACCTGCTTCTCCAACATACTGAGAATTCAGAAATAGGAGTCAAAGAACTACTGATTTCAAAAGAGAAGAGTAACTCTTCTCTATTGTTTTTTGTTCTGTGTGTATCAAAAATATCGCTATCAATCTGGAGTAATAATTTGTAGTTTTGAAATCAGTAGTTCTTTGACTCCTATTTCTGAATTCTCAGTATGTTGGAGAAGCAGGTTACTGTCAATCCCTATATATTTATGATTATATATATATATATATATATATATATATATATATATATATATGTATGTATATATACAAATAATAAATGAGTATATATACGTACAAGTATGTACATACCTACATCTACTTGTATATATAAATGCATATCTGGGTACAGGACGTTGCAAACAAAACGTAGACAAATGGTAAACAGAATACAGAAAACACACAGGCCACATAGAGAACATTTCCTTCATCAGCTGACTCCATTCTAACACTGGCGTTTCGAAGAGTTAATACATATATATATATATATATATATATATATATATATATATATATATATATATATATATATATATGTGTGTGTGTGTGTGTGTGTGTGTGTGTTAGAGAGAGAGAGAGAGAATTCTCAGTCGAGGAGAGTAAACAACTAAAGTTTACAGTAGTGAGGAGAGAAGGTGGAGTTGACGTAGAGAATGGAGAGCAAAGGAAAACAGAACTGAGACACTGAGGGGAGAATAAGGGAAGATAGAAATGATTATAATGGGGGAAGGGGGAGAGAATTGATAGCAGAGAGAGCGAGAAAAAGAGAACAGATAGTAAGGGTATGGAGAAAGACGTGAAAGAAAAGGAAGAGAAAGTTGATAGAGAGGAAGATAGAATTGAGTGTATGAGAGAGAGAGAGAGAGAGAGAGAGGCGCAGAGTCTATGTGTTTGTAGTTGATGCTCTGGTTAGTCAATGATATTGAGACAGAAACAAATGTTCTAATTGTCAGTAGAGGTGCACCGAAGAACTATACTGGTGTGTGTGTGTGTGTCTATGTGCAGATATGTAAATACAAACGTATGTCTGTATAAATACATGTTTATTCAGGGTGGGCCAAAAGTAGGTAAACACTTTTAAAATTAACTTATTCGATTTTTACAGGTACCTTGAATAATGTGCTGTGTGTTACAGAGTTCTGGGACGTTTGATAAATGTTCCCATGTTGAAGGAGGACATTTCGACCATTTACGAGATTAAACTGTGTTTCATAAATGTAATTGTAATAAATGAGTGTAAAAGTAATAAAATGAACGAATTTCAAAGTGTATAGCTACTTTTGGCTCACCCTGTATATAAGATGTAAAAATGTATATCACTGACACAGACATTTTATTCCATATATACTTTTACTAGTTTCAGTCACTGGACTGACTACATTGGTGCAAACTACCTTCAAGAATTTTTTTAATCGACCCCCCCAGCACCCATTTCATCCTGGTACCTTTATTTTATCGATCTGTTAAATATCGAATCGCTGACTTACGCATTTTAGCAACAACGCCACACAAGCTAATACCGGTTTACACCGGTAAAAATTAACGCACGTTCGCGCGCGCGCGACAGGTTTCCCGCACGCGTACCAGCTACTCCCGACCACCACCACCCCAATTAGTTAACCGGAGGCTGCAACAGACAGACAGAAAGCACTTAAAAGCAAGGTGTCGCGATATCAGATCTAACTCAGTAACACGTGGCGGCAGAGCGAACTTTTTATGCATATGCAGTTGTGCATTCGCGCGCGTATTTGTGCAGTGGTTGATGTACGGTGTGCAGACTGCACAAGGCAGTCGCTTTGTATGTGTGTTTGCCGTAGCCGTAGCTATGTCACTTTTAAGGAAAAGGGGATTTGACAATTTAAGGACCAAAACCCACGATACACCTGTACGCATGTGTGTGTGTTTGTGTGTGTGTGTGAAAACAGTATAAGAATTTAAGTACACTTATGCGGCAATTAGAGTCAACTGGTTGAATTTGAGATCAACAGATACCTATCAAGAGCTGACCATCTGCTAACTGACAATAGGGGAGAATCGGAGAACAAGAATTTTGGTAATCATGCAATTAATAGACAAAGTGCTTTGGAAAACGACATGAGGGAAAATTGAACCTTGGAATCCTTGTGTGAGAGAGAGAGAGAGAGAGAGAAAATGATATATGCATACACAAACACACTCACACAACTTTGAGTGATTTGAAACAGTTAACACCAGAAATCAGTTAACTATTTCGCTTTCTAATACACACATACACGCGCATAAATCTTTCCTTCCCTGTGAAGATCTAGCAGACAAGATTACCGGATTTTATTGACAGCTAATGGGAGAATCAGATCCAAAGATGCAGTTTTCAGATTTAAAGACACAATGTGCTCTCTAATTTTTTCTTCTTCTCTTAACATATACAGAAATCCAGCCCCACCCCACTATTATTTTTACTGGTTTCAATTATTGTACAGACGAGGACATGCTAGGTACGGAAATGGCTTCGAAGTCGATTACATTGACATTAGTAGGAATTTCAGTCCGGTGGTTTTATTTATGTCTGTTAGTCGATTCACTAAGTAACACCCTTTTTGTGACAACACCAATATATATATATATATATATATATATATATATATATATATATATATATATATATATGAAACCAATCGGAGTCTGGTTACCCCACGAATAAAGAATATTTATCCGCCAATGCAGTGCTGAGAAGTCATTCTCACTGTTCGATATTAACGTGTGTGTGTGTGTATTCTTAGTTTCACCCTTGGCTGTTCAGTAGGAAAAAAGCCAAGAGTGAAGTTTAGAGCAGACTTAACTTTTGGCATAATAAATATATCTCTATATTCTGCTCATAGTATTGAGTTCTATATATAATAATGTTTGCACGAAGTAAAAATACGTATTTGTCTATACTTTGCATTTATGTGTGTAATATATATATATATATATATATATAGTTGCTGTGAGTCTGAGGTCAGCCCTGATAGAGAAGACATTCCAGCTGTCATCACCCAATCTTCTGTTGTAGACGTATTGCGCGCACACTCATGAACGGAGGGATGTATACATACAAGAAATATGAGAAGTATTCATAAAAAAAAAAAAAATTAAATGAAAGAGAGGTAGGTATACAATAAAAACGGATTATGAAAAAGAGAGAATGAGTTAAGCAAACAGGAGAATGGAAGAGAATGGGGGCAGAGAGGGGCAGGGCAGGACAGAAAATGAAAAGACATTTTTATGTTGACGAGGAAAGAATTGTGTATGCGCGTGAAAGTGAGGGAATTTGACAAGTTGTAATAAATATATATGATCAGAAAAAGAGAGTGAGACAGTACAGTGAGAGATACAATAAGGTCAGAGAGATGAAAATGAGAGAATGGTGTTATGGAAAGAGTAACAGTGACAAAAAGACGATCATATGGAGAAGAAAGAGTGGGTGAATGAAAGATTTATGTGAGAAAAATAAGAGAGATAGATAGGGAAGCGAGGAGAGATTGACTGTAACAGTGACAGGAGATGACTGACAGCAAACGATCAGCTATTGAGAGAAAGAAATTGTGAGTGAGAGAATGAATGAGCCAAAGAAGACACGTGAGTGAGGGAGAAAAAAGAGAGACAGAATCAATCAAAGAGAGAGAGAGAGAGAGAGAGAGAGAGAGAGAGAGAGAGAGAGAGAGAGAGAGAGAGAGAGAGAGAGGAAGTGAGTGAGATTGAGAGGAGTAAAAAGTAACAGTGACAGGAGATGACTGACAGCAAACGATCAGCAGCTAAGAGAAAGACAACTTGAGTGAGTGAACGAGCGAAGTCAGGCATATGAGTGAGGGAGAAAAGAAGAAAGACAGAATAAGTTAGTGAAGAGAAAAGAAAGGAGGGTGAGTGATTGTAACATTGAGAGAGGTGCAACGTAATAGTGATAGGAAATGACTGACAGCAGACGATCAGCACATGGAGGAAAAGAAAGACACAGAAGGAGTGAGTGAGCGAATCGGTGAAGTAAGATATATATACATGTGAGAGGGCGACAGAACAGAGGAGGACAGAGAGAGAGAGAGAACTAGAAAGAAACGTGTGTGTCAAGGGGAAAAGTTAGTGACAGAATGACAGCAGACGATAAGCAGTTGAGAGAAAGGAATAGAGAGTGAGTGAATGTGTGAGTGAAGGTTGTCATGGAAGATGATGGACAGCCGTTGAATTGGAGTGATTGTATATATTAAAATGATTGTTACAAGGGATGGCGATCATACATACACACGCGCGCGCATCTAATAAGAGAGAGAGAAAGAGAGAGAGAGGAATGGAAGAATACAGTAAGAAAAAGAGAAAAGGAATGACATGAGATGAATTAGTCGTTGATGTCGAACGGATTAAGATAGACAAACTATACATAGAGGGTTGGCTGAGAGTAGTAAGAATTAGAAAAGAGAGGAAAGGAATTTGGAGATAGAGTAAAAATGATAAGAGCGTGGGTCAGGGAAAGAGGAGAGGGAAGTGAGAAAAGCAGAGAAAAACATGGGGATTGATATGAGACAGAATAGACTTGACATGAGATTAGATAAGGAGAAGATAGGAAGAATAGAGGGTGACAAGAGATGGACAGTTATATGTTAGAAATACAAGAGATGGGTTAGATAGAGAGGAACATGAGAATATGCCAGTGGTTGACAAAAGACTTATAGTAAGAGAGGAAAACAGGATATGGGAGAGAGAGAGAGAGTAAGAGGAGAACAAGTGTAAATGAGATAGAAGAGATTGATGGGAGATTGGCAACAGTGGAAGCCGAGAGAGATAGAGAGGGTGTATGTGTAAGTAAGGGACAAGAGTGAGAGATTATATGTATGTGTGTGTGTGTGTATATATATATAAGATGAGAGCGTGTGTTAAAAGGAAGAATGAGATATATATGTAATGTTGCAGAATAGAAAGGAAAAAGAGTAGACAGACGAAAGGAGTCAACGAGAGAGATTGAAGGAAGAGGAACAATAGTTGTGCGTAGAGGAAGAGAGAAAGAGAGAGGAGAGAAAGAGAAAAGGAAGAGAAAGGATAGGAGCTGCACGAGGGTGAGGAAGAGGAAAGAACAAAAAGTACCTGTCAGAAAATGACTGATAGCAGGCGATCAGCAGTGGATGAATGTGTTTATAGTTTACGACATACACACAACATGCATACATACATACATATAAACATAAATACATACCTATACACACACTCACATATATGCATAAACACATAGTACATGCATACGGATATACATTCAAATATAGTTACCTAGCGATACACACACACACACACGTGTGTGTGTGTGTGTGTGTGTGTGTATATATATATATATATATATATATATATATATATATATATATATATAGAGAGAGAGAGAGAGAGGTGAACAGATAGATACTCTAGGGAAGGAAGATAGCGTAAGAACATAGTAAAGAGAGGAAGAGAACGGTGTTAGGACAGGGAGAGTGAAAAGAGAGAAAGACTAAGAGAGACATAGAAAGACTGACAGAAAATGAGTGAAAAGTGGACACACAAATAAATATACACACACATACAAATGCATATGTATGCAGAGAGAGAGAGAGAGGGAGAGAGAGAGAGATGATGTCAGCAGAAGATAGCGACAATGACTGACAAGAGATGGACAGTAGTCGATGAAGAGGAGAAAGAGATGGGTGAAGGAATACAGCGCCATAGGACAGCAGAAAATGATATAACACTGACTGACAAGAATCACTAGTGGAGTGCCAAGAAAGGAGTGAAGGAACAGATGACAGCATGGCAAGGATAATATGAAAGAGAAAAAGATAGATAGATAGAGAGAGGTAGAAGGGAGAAAGAAAGTGAGAGAGAGAGTTAAAGGAGGATAGCGACATAAGATGACTGACAAGATATGGACAGACAACAGTTGATGGGGGAAATTGCTTATAGCCCTGTTGATGAAGAAGTGGTAAAACTGAAATGGAGAAAAAATAGTGAGGGAAGGAAGCAAGCAGTATGAATAAAGGAATAATGTAAAAGGTTGAGGGAATAGAACAATAATAAGATAGGTAAATGGTTGGATAGAAGAAACGAACGAATGGACAAACAAACAAACATATATACATACATAGATAGATGTTTGTGTGTGTGTGATATCATGGAAGGATAGACCAACGGATAGGAATAATGGATGAAAGGATAGATAAACGGATGGCTATAAAGGATAATGGATAGATTGATAGGTAAGATAAATCGATAGAGACAACGAACACATAAAAACCTATGTAGATTGATAGGAAACAGATAGCTAGATAGACATTGAGAAAAAAAAACAACAGATAGCTAGACAGACAGCTAGGTAGAAGCATATATATATATACATATATATATATATATATATATATATATATATATATATATATATATATATATATATATATAGAAGCACGGATAGAGATAGATAGAAAGAAGTACGGACAGATAGATATATGGATAAGATAGACAGATAGATATATGGATAGATAGATAGACAGATAGATATATGGATATATAGATAGATAGACAAATGGATAGATAGATAGATAGATAGACAAATGGATAGATAGATAGATAGACAAATAGATAGATAGATAGATAGACAAATAGATAGATAGATAGACATAAATAGATAGATAGATAAATAGACAGACAGATAGATAGATAGATAGATAGGAATGGAAAGGCAGAGCTAGATTGACATGTAATAAATAAGCAGACAAAGCAGATAGATAGATTGATAGTGAAAACTGAAAGGAAAGACGGAAAGATATTGTGACAGAAATATTTGAGAGACGAACGAAGCAAGCAGTAGCCATAGTGGCAGAGACAGGCTTGATTAAGACAAACAGACAGACTGGAAAGAGTGACAGAGCTTGAGTGACAAGATATCGATAGTCATATACACACACGTAAACAAGTGAAAGAAGTGAGAGAGCCAAGGTTTAAAATAAATATCTGGAGTGAGTGAGAGAGAGATAGAGAGACAGGAATATGGACAGCAGTGGAACGAAGTGGTTATTTTGGGTGTGTGTATGTGTGTAAGCAAGAGAAAGAAAGGGACGGAAAAGAAAACTGGTGACAAAAATAGACATATTAAGAGGTGAGAAATTAAAAAAGAGAGGGAAGATGCTTGTGAGGAAGGCATTAAGTAAATTGTATGTGTAATTTAATGAAAGAGAGAGAGAGAAGGAATGTCTGTGTGCGTATGTGAGTGAGAGGGAAATAAAAAGAAAAAATGTGAGAGGGGGGGGAGAAAAAAAAGGAAGGAAGAAGGGTATAGTTTATGTATTTAGAACAACAACGATACCATTATCATCAATACTCCACCACAAACAAACAAGTAGAGGAACCTCTACACAGTGGAAGGGTAGACCAGCTAGAAACTGTAGCCAGGTCTCTCCCAAACCACGTCACTACCGTCTCAGAAAAGATTACGTTGGATAATGCAGTCTGGGATACACTTACCCTGGACTGAAACAATAAAAAATATATAAAAAAGGACGAAATGGTTTTTGAGGAAACGCTTTTGACGATTCAGGTCTGTTCAGCAACCGTAATGACAATACCGAACCAAAGAAGGAAAAGCAACGTGTCCGGTCGACTGACAAGAAACACGAAGCCAAAATCTACCCCTAAATTTACTCTATAAAGTCTTTACTTTCTTTCCCTTTCTTATTTTAAATCAAGACCTTATTGAATAATCAGCGTACCGTTTGATATACTATCTGGAATTTAAAACAGGCGGGCTGGTCGTGGGTGGAATATTTTCGATCATGCGGCCTACCTGCTCCATCAGCGTTTGCACCGGAGCTAAAGAACATCAACAGCACCACCACAAAAATACCGCCACCACCATCAATAACAATAATAATGTACCCCACCAGCATATTCACTAATACCATCAACATCGGAATGGCGAAGTCACCCATCAGTCAGCATGGCAATGGCAGATTCAGGAAGGGGTGATGTAAAGATAATAATAATAATATGTACTATGAAACAGCCGTGAGTTGGTTGGTGATAATGTGTGTACACGAGGTACATAATGCTTTGGACACGTTAATTCACAGATCTTACGCAGCAAACATATTTCGTGGTGGCCTCTGCGTGTGAAAGAGTAAGTCAAAATGTGGTAAACGAGACGGGCGTACTCACTGACAGATTAGAGATACTCTAATACAAAATGCTAATACCCCAACACCACATTTTTTTTCCTGACAAAACCTGGCAACAAAACAGCGAAACTGCCGCCTCTGATTAAGAGCATAGTTACTTATCTGTTTATTGTATATTAAATAACAACATACACAAACATAATATACACACACGTGCGTGTACATCACACACACACACACACACACACATCAATCCCCAGTTAACGTCCGTTTTCCAAGCTAGCATATTATGTATGTATTCCTCTGAGATTCGGGGACAGGAAACTCAGTTGCAATAAATAAACAATAGAGGAGATAGAGTAATAAGTTCAAATCAGATACCAATTCTTCTCTGCTGTATACTCTTTTGACTACTTATTCGCGAAATTGCATACACAAATGTGTACCCAATTATTACAAATATAGACTAACAAACGAAAGAAAAGTACCCACATGTACTTTGGTGGGTAAACGTTTGTAAAATGCACACTTCTATGTCTTTATACGTACCTGTATACAAACACATATATACATATATGCTTATATATATATATATATATATATATATATATATATGCATTTATATATATATATATATGCATTTATATCGTTGTTAATACAAACGAAAGGGAAATGGCACTCAATCCAAGAGAGGAATGGTGGGTTTTCAACACTTCTACTCCGAGTTTCACATTATCAGAGTAAACAACTGTTGAAAAACCAATTTTCACAGTTGTGTGCGTGTGTGTATATATGTGTGTGTGTGCGTGTTACGAAATTACAATGATTTTAACACAAATGGTTTTTAGTTTAAATCCAGCGATTAGATCGCAGTCACACACACACACACACATACATACACACACAAACAAACACAGAATATATGTAGATACATACATAATATGTACACGCGCGTGCAGAGACAGATGTCTGTATATATACACACAGACACAAGCACGCATGCATATGTGTCATTCACCTCTTCAACCAATTAATATAATTAAATATATGTAGATTATTTGATGCCCATGTTTTGGTAGACACACACAATTACAAGTGTTAAGATTATAAATATATGGATGGATATATATATATATATATATATATATATATAGATAGATAGATAGACAAAGGTCGTTTATGTGCATTTGTACGCTTGGTCGGTAAATAAATAATAAAAATATATAATAATTATTATTGTTGTTATAGCTGCTATCGTTTTTCATATTAAGAATTTATGAGAATTGAGTAAGGGCGGAGGATGTTTCATTCCTGATTTTAAGTTTGGACGGTTTAAAAATTGATTTTTCCACAGATTATACATCTACAGCAACAATTACCAAACAAAATGCAACAGCGATCTTAATATGTGTGTGTGTATCTATCTATCTATCTATGCGCGCGTGTATGCGTATGCTGTTTCGCCCATGGTCAACAAAATCTGAACAGTAATGTTTCGGCCATGGCCATCTCATCTTTATCTTGGATTCTGTATCTAGGGACTGTATTTTCCAATGCGTCGTTCTCTCTTTTACAACACGAAACGGTTGTAATTTGAGGGACTTTTTGGCAGCTATTTCTAGAAACTCGTGCCGTTATAAAGGGTAGTGCGTTCGCATAGATATAGATTTTCTATCTATCTATCTATCTTCCTAGTATTTGCACGTCCGCGTGCATGTACACAAGTAAGCATGTTTGTGTGTGAATGTAATTTGTGCATGTTTGTGTGTGAATGCATACAGGTTATATCTACACCAGAATGGCAAAACATATTTTGGTGGGTGTGTACGTTAAGCTTGTTTAGCACCCAGTTGAACACTGATCGAGCAAAAAACTACGATTAAAGGCATTCCAGTCGTGACCTTCACGGCTCTTTAGGGCTGTCTGGGACTTTTGGGACAACATTATCTGATCTGTCCAGATATTTCCAGCCTATCGAGAGGTTACACTTTCAGAGCTTCTTCGTTGGCTCGCAAGCTGGGCTTAACGTGGATCAAATAGTAAAGTCAACGAGTGTGTATATATATATACAGTTATACGTACGCATACTTATTATACACACATATATACATACATACATGCACACACACACACATATATATACATGCCTTTATATATGTTTGGCATCCCTCTATCACAATAAAATATATACTCTACGTAATAGTTGTACGAATCCATTTTTGAATTACAGGCTTCTACCCAGATCAAAACTGGGTATATATATTTATATGTAACTGGTATTTATTTGTAAGCATGCACGAGAGAGAGAGAGAGATGAGGGAGGGAGAGAGAAAGATACAAGGAAAGAGAGAGAGAGAGAGAAAGAGAGAGAAGGGTGGCTATACAAGTGCAAGAATAGCCGTGAAAGGCCTGGTATAAGGGACTGATGATGATGATGCTGGTTTTTAAAGCGAGAGAAGCTTGCTGCCAACAGTGACGCTTCGTTGAGTGACAGCGACGCGCACACACGCACTCCACAAGACAAGCAAGCGGAAGAATGGACCTAGAAGGTCTTTGCCTGCTGTAACACACACACACACACACACACACACACACACGAACCATTCTTTCTCTCTCAGATTGTGTAAGAGCTGACAACCAAAGAGTAATCGATCAAGATGGGCAGACAGACTGACTGACTGATAGAGAGACGGACAGGCATGCAGAAAAAAAAAATAGACGATGTATCAATAGAAAAGAGAGAAAGAAAGATAAGGCAATGAAAGACAAATAGGCTAGATAGGTATATTCCGAGATATTGATAAACAGCAAAATAAATAAGTGGTTTTGACAGATATATAAAATTAATAGACAAACAGTGCATAACAAAAATTAGAGATCACCCTTATCTCTCTCCGTCATTCGTGTGTGAGTGTGTGTATGCGAACACCTATAAATATGCATATATATACACATGGTATATGATGCAGATATACTTGTGTGCTGTAGACATACCTGTATGGATGTATGGATGTGTATTATGGATGTATGTATGTGTAATATATATATATATATATATATATATATATATATATATATATATATGAGAGAAATAGATAGACAGCGTTGAGATACAGTTTATGCATATGTATAAACAAAACGATGTATACAGATAGAGAGATTGATACATATCTAGGCATGTATATAAGATTTATGCATACGTACAAACAAATATATATAAAGTGTAATATATATACATGATGAGTGTACATAGCATAGCAATGTAAGATAGATAAAAATCAAGAGAAACATAATAAATAGCTAAATAGCTAGCTAGCTATCTAGTTAGGAATGTAATACATTGACAGACAGACAGACAGATAGATAAGATGTGTACGTGTGTTTGTTAAATAAAGGAAATGTGGATAGATTAGAATGAATGATGGTTGTCAGCAGTATGCTATACACAGGTAAGGGGTTAAGGAGACGGAATATAATGTGTGTGTGTGTGTGTGAAAGAGAATAAAGGAGTAAAATGGTTATTGGTCGTTTTGTCGTACGACCAAAGGTATTCCGACCACGACGAACCTGCCTCTTTTTCTTAACGAACATACCAGCTCAACGGCTATCTCATAACACCTAATGCGTGTATTCATCCTTGTATATATGAAGGTGGGGGTGGGGGTGTGAATTAGGGGGGTAATTTAACTGCCATTTTTAACATGTTGAGCGATCACGTAGGAAAACAAAAAAAAAAGGTTTACATTGACTTATTTATTGGTGGTTGCTGCTGTTATAAAGGGCCGGAGAAGCCGATAAGAATCACACACACACAGAAATGAACACATTGTAAAGTCTGTAAACCGAGGAAGAAATTTCGAGGTGTTACTGTAATCTGAAGGATAATGCAATACAAAAACAATTCTAATGACAACTATGATGATGCTAATGGTGATAGTAAGTAGAAGGGGGTCGAAAACCATCGAAGTATTGGCGCGAGCGTGGATGTTATATATGTGAATATGATGTCAGCGAAAAAATAACATTTCAACCTCTCAGTACATACTCATATTATCCATCCATCCATCCACACATGCATGCATACATAAATTCGTTCACACACACACGTCGTGTGCGAGTGTGTGTATTTAGGATTTGCAACGGATTATGGACATGTGTGAGAATTTGGAAATCAAAGACATACGGCGAAAACAAGCAATTTGTTTCACTTAAATGCAACACACGAGCACACTGCTCTTGTATGTATGTGTGTATATATATATATATATATATATATATATATATATATATATATATATATATATACACATGTATGTGTGTGAGTATGGTTTGAGATTATGTGATAGCCAAAACAAACTGAAATAAAAACCCCGGAAAAGTAAGGATCATATTATCTAGCTTGTCGTGTATTCCTGTATACACACACATAAGCATCCTATGTCTCCAAAGTGAAAAAAAATAATAATAAATAAGGGTGCGTGTATTACAACACAGCAATTCGAATAATGGTACAGGGTGGACATGTCAGTATAACTGTCAGACAGACACACACGCATAGACATCTATCTATCTATCTATCTATATATATATATATGTGTGTGTGTATGTGTGAGTGTATTATACACACACACACACACACACACACACATTTACACACTATTATTACTACTACTGCCACAGCAGTCAGCCAGCAAGTGCGTGTTTAAGAATTTTCAGTCATTCCATCACCACCACCCGCCAACAACAAATAATCATGCCAGATCACACACACATTCACTGGGAGCAGAAACAAATAAGTAAATAAATAAATAAACAATGCCTGTCAGATACACACACATAGAAACAATAAACCGCAGAAGTGTAGAAGAAAATAAAAGCACGAATACAAACTTCAATCTCTTACACAAACACACACACACACACATGTACATAGATAGACAGTAAGCTATAAGGACAGCGGAAATTATAATACACACGACCAAACATTTTAGAACAAAAATACCCACAAATTTCATCACATGCCTACATCATCATCGCATCACTACCCGCCAAGATAATTTCAAAAAAAAAAACAAAATTCAGCAAATACAAAGCAAAAAACTCAAAAGAAAGAAACAAAAAACATAAACAGCTACAAAAAATGGTAAGAGATCTTTGATTCTGTTGACAGATCTGTTGGGTGTTAAGCAACAAGACGCAAGAATGTATATGAAGATGGTATATATAAAGGTAAATAAAAATAATAGACAACAAAGCTTCAAGGTGTAAAGGGAGACAGAGTGGTGATGATGATGATGGTGGTGGTGGAACCAAAGAACAAATTCCACGCCAACACCATCACGCTGAACCATGAAAATAAACATAAACCAACATATGTATGTCTCTTACCACACTGACAACTATATCTACAGACACACATATATAAATATATATATATATATATATATATATATACACACACACACACAAAGAGGTGTGTGTGTGTGTGTGTCTGTGAATGAAGCGCGATGGCAAATTCTTCCTTTAATATTTATGTGTATAATAACGATATGACAAGCAATATACACTCTTTCATTAAGTGTGTGTGTTTGGAGTGCACACCTACAGAAACAACCACAAGCTCACACCCTTATAAATATTGGGTGGTTTGGTTTAAGGGGTGGCTGTGTATGCATGCAAACTTACTGACAGATAGGCTACACAATGTTACTATATACATATAAGTGTGTCTACATGGGTATATATATATATGTATATATATATATATATATATATATATATATATATGCGGGAGTAAGAAATACATGAATGTTGCATGATGTGAAATGGAACGGAGTGTACAAGAGAAAAAAAAAAGGCATAAAAAAACGATAAAATGAGGATGGAAAGACCTCCACCCACCCCACAAACAAGAAACGGTGGAGATGAAAATATTCTAAAATATGAATGTTTTATTTGTTTGCTTGCTTTTTTCTTTTCTTTTTCTACATCGGCATGTGTCACCCGCCAGAATTTACGTGGATGAGGGGGCAACTTGCTCGTGTGACATTCATGCCTTTCCTACAATCAATTGTGAAAACAATTTAACGACAAACAACTAAATAACAACCGCTAAATGGCATTAAGAAACGAAGAGAAAAAAAAAGAAAACAGTAAAAATATAAACGGGAATATGTAACAGAAAAAAAAAAATTAAAACCACAACACATACTATTACTTTATATTAATATTTTCTTTAATGTTTTCTAATAATATAAAGAATTCTTCGTTTATTAGCCACAAGGGCAAAATGAACACACGAACATTATGATGATATAGATGGTAAACGTACTTACATTTCAAACGTTTAGGGCAGTTCTGTTTTCTTCTAGGCATTGTCGACCAAA
This sequence comes from Octopus bimaculoides, assembly GCF_046866305.1. Taxonomy (NCBI): domain Eukaryota; kingdom Metazoa; phylum Mollusca; class Cephalopoda; order Octopoda; family Octopodidae; genus Octopus; species Octopus bimaculoides. Next base: position 69,932,788 of record NC_142933.1, read on the forward strand.
AAAAGTATAAGAAACAACCGTCCAAAGCGATGTGAAGGAGGTCTATGGGTAATAATAATTTTAAATGAACCGCATGTGGCTTACTGCTTCGTACTTTGTCTTTTCTGTTTTCTTTTTTTTTTTTCCTTTTTGTTAACGTTTAACCATTAACCATTAAGCCGTCTCTATTCCCTCACCTTCTTTCATTCGGCCCTCTCTCGCTCTTTCTTTCTTTCTTCCCTCCTTCCTCCCACAGAAACGGAGAAGAAAAAAGAAGAGGAAGGAGAAGAAAGAGGAGGGGGGATAAAAAAACGCAACACAACCAAGACACTCTCTCTCTCTCTCTCTCACACACACAAACAAACAAACCTAACCTAACCACAGAAAAACCCGAACGAAATCTAAACCAAAACCAACCAACCAGCCGACTGACCGTAATCGCCGACCAAAAGCGAGCGACCGACCTTCCCGTTTCGCTCCGGCGACCCGGAAGTACATGGAGACGCTTCGCCTAGGTCAGGTCGTACTCGCGCGCGAGCGCCAAAGAGGGAGACAGAGAAAGAGGAGTAGCGGAGAGAGGAGAAAAGATTAAGAGTACATATAGAGAGGTGGTGAAAGAAACAGCAAAGTGAAGGGGAGTTTAGATAGATTAAAAAGAATGAGACGGCGAAAAGAGATTCGGAGAAATTATTAGAGGGGAGAAGGAAAGAAAGATATTGCTAGAAATATGGGAGGGAGAAAAAGAAAAAGCATAGTAATGAAAAAGAGGAGAGAGAATGAAAGTGTGAATGAATGAGTGAGATAGGGAGAAAGGCTAAAAGAAAGAGAGAGAGAAATATAGATATACATAGAGGGAGAAAGGCTAAGTGAATGTGAGAGAAAAAGAAAGAAATAACGAAAGAACAGAACCAACGAAAGGTCGCTGCGCATGCGTGTCTCTTGTTTCTTATCGCACACATCCACAAATCTACTTCCGCCGATTTTTATGAGCTGGTTTTTCCCCCCAAGTTTTTAAAAAGAGTGAGTAAAAAAACAACAGAATGGATTATATTTTATTTTTACTCTGTTTAATTTCTACTTTTTCGTTCATACATCGTTTAATTCTCATGATTCCAGGTTTTTACGGAGTATATATATAGGGTGTGGGGTATTTTTTTCTTTCTTTACGAGTGGGGTGGTGTTTTCGTTTTAGTTGGTAGAGGGTATGCTAAATTATTTATTTTAAACCCCCTTTCAAGTTTTTTTTTTCTAAAATTAAATACAGTGGACAAATGAATCGTTGAGGAGTAATCTTAAAGTCCATTAGTTAGTTGTTGAACCGATCAACTGTTTCAATAAAACCTTTATATACCCCTCTCAGGTCTCTACCCGAAATATCTTAAACTTGTGTCCACCTCGATAAGAGATACATCTACGTTGGACAAAATTGAACTGCGATTGATGTTTTCCTCATACTAAAACCACCGTTAAATTATAGACATGTATATACACAATACGAATATACATACCGTCTATACGTAGTGCATGCATGTCTCTCTATAACCTAAGAATATATATGTACACATAAGTATATATGTATTTATATATGCATAAATCTATGTAAGACGTACACATAGATATATGTATAGATATGTATATGTTCTGGTTTAATAGGAAGGATTGAAAATTCAACGGACATAATAATATACACACACTCGAATGTACAAGCAATTACAATGATCGTTATAAACGATTAGTTAGCCTTAATAAATGCTTGTATATATTTCAGTATCTCTAACCGATTATATTTGTGTGTTAATAGTTATATATATTTGTATACACGCGCACTCGTGTGCAAGTATGATAAACAATGTATATACATGTATATCTATGGATGCATATACTGAAGCATTTATTTATACGAAAGATTATCTCTGCTGAAGCTAATTCTTATCTCTGTTCGACATCCTTGTTACTGTTAACACGTAGGTAATCCTAATAAGACGAAATAAAACAAGCAGGAATAACAATAAAAAGAGTTATTAAACCAACAAAACGGAAATAGAAATAAAGTGAAACCTAATTGCGAAGTAATTATTCTATAAACTACCACTACGCCTGGCTACATATTGCTGTAGTATCCTTTCTAGCCATCCATATTTCGTAATCGACTAACGTTCGTTTGTGTGGTGAGTTGTCTGTAATCTGCCTCATGTAATTATATAAATAACAAGTTGTTTTCTTTCTGGTTGGGTGTAAACTTGCAAAGATGTCCACGCGATACTATCATCATCGACATCGCCGTCGAATTGGAGTATTTTGTGCTGGCTGGGAGGCACAAGGAAAACAAACAAAGGATACATAACGGTGTTTAGATAAAAAAAAAAAAAACGAAAAACACAATGAAAACAGTCAGTTTTTGTTCCGAAACGTTTGTCACACTTTTATCTTGCGGAGACATTACAGAAGTTTACTGCTTAGATATTTCTACGAGTGTGTATCCGTGTGTGTGTGTGTGTGTGTATATATATATACACACACATACATACACACACACAGACACGCACATACACATAAAATGTATATCTACAGACACGCATCTATCTGTTTCTGTGTGTATATACTATTAATTCATAGTGTTCCAATAACAGGACGTAAAGTAAATTATATTATGAGTGTTATTAATTGGTTGTAATGACAGCGATTATAGAATAAAAATTAGAATTTATACAGTTGAGAAGTTTTGTTTTCGAATGTACCTGCTGATTAATACACATAACTTAATGCCCACCTAGATATGTATCTATATGTACATGTAGATGAAGGTATGTACATACATGTACATATATATGCATATACTCACATATTATTTATATATGTATATGTATGTATGTATGTACACACAGTGAGGGCTGTCCTCAATAGCAACCCTGACTCCCAGTGCAATGGGGATGGTTGAAGTTATCTCTCTCTCTCTCTCTCTCTCTGAATGTTCCCTATTATAATTTTACCCTCGTACATCAGAACTGTGATGTTCTGTGCGACACATACATGTATTGATTACCTTTGGAATAATATATTGTTGCATTTGTGTGTGTGTATATATAAAATTATATATATATATACACACATATATATATATATATATATCTTGTTTCAGTCATTAGATTGCAGCCATGCTGGGGCCACCGCCTTGATGAATTTTTAGTTGAATGTATCGACCCCAGTCCTTATTTTTAAAGCTTGGTACTTTATCAGTCGCATTGGCCGAATCGCTACGTTACGGGGACGTAAACATACCAGCACTGATTAAGTGGTACTGGTGGTGTAGACAAACACACACAAATATATAGGCGAAGGTGAAGAACAAGCACACCACCCGTTTTCGGCGTAGCCTCAACGCTGACCCTGAACCTGACCCTAAAAACCACCAAGTGTTCGTGTTCTTTATCTTTGCCAGATATATATGTATGCGACGAGCTTCTTTCAGTTTCCGTCTATCAAATTCACTCACAAGACTTTGGTTGATTCGAGGCTATAGCACAAGACACTAGCCCAAGGTGTCACGAATGGGACTGAACCTTCAACCATGTGGTTGGGAACAATTTTACATTTAACTGAAGGATTACTCAACTCTTTTTGTAAAGTACATATTTATAATTCTTTTACAAGAATAGAGCTGACAGTGACTTGTAAAAGAATTATTTGTATATATAAAATTGCCATATTTATATGTATATTTATATAATATTTATGTTTGTATATATAGATTTATATAATATTTATATATATTTATATATGTATGTATATTTATGTATGTATGTATGTTTATATATTTATATATATATGTATATTTATTTATATATTTATATATATATATATATATATATTTATATATTTATATATATATTTATATATATATATATATATATATATATATATATATATTTATATATATATATTTATATATTTATATATTTATATATATATATATATTTATATATTTATATATATATATATATTTATATATTTATATATATATATATATTTATATATATATTTATATATATATATATATATATATATATATATATATTTATATATTTATATATATTTATATATATATATATATTTATATATTTATTTATATATATATATTTATATATTTATTTATATATATATATTTATATATTTATTTATATATATATATTTATATATTTATTTATATATATATATTTATTTATATATATATTTATATATTCTTTTACTCTTTTACTTGTTTCAGTCATTTGACTGTGGCCATGCTGGAGCACCACCTTTAGTCGAGCAAATCGACCCCGGGACTTATTCTTTGAAAGCCTAGTACTTATTCTATCGTCTCTTTTGCCGAACCGCTAAGTTACGGGGACGTAAACACACCAGAATCGGTTGTCAAGCGATGTTGGGGGGACAAACACAGACACGCAAACATATGCACACACATACATATATACACATATATACGACAGACTTCTTTCAGTTTCCGTCTACCAAATCCACTCACAAGGCTTTGGTCGGCCCGAGGCTATAGTAGAAGACACTTGCCCAAGGTGCCACGTAGTGGGACTGAACCCGGAACCATGTGGTTGGTAAGCAAGCTACTTACCACACAGCCACTCCTACGCCTATATATATATATATATATATTTATATATATATATATTTATATATTTATTTATTTATATATATATATATTTATATATTTATTTATTTATATATATATATAGTTATATATTTATATATATATATAAATATATTGGTATATATATGTATATATATATAAATATATTGGTATATATTTGTATTTATATATAAATTTATATATATACATATGTATATTTATATGTATTATATATATTTATATGTATTATATATATTTATATGTATTATATATATATTTATATGTATTATATATATATTTATATGTATTATATATATATTTATATGTATTATATATATATGGAAGAGGTAGGCCCAGGAAGACCTGGGCTGAGGTGGTGAGGCAAGACCTTCGTACATTGGGCCTCACCGAGGCGATGACTACTGACCGAGACCTTTGGAAATGTGCTGTGCGTGAGAAGACCCGGCAAGCCAAGTAAGATCGTTGCCAGTGCCCCTGGACTGGTTCTTGTGCGGGCGGCACATGAGATGCACCATTTTGAGCGTGGCCGTTGCTAGTACCGCCTGACTGGCTCCCGTAGGATTTTCGAGCGAGATCGTTGCCAGTGCCCCTGGACTGGCTTGTGCGGGTGGCACATAAAAGACACCATTTCGAGCGTGGCCGTTTTCGTGCGGGTGACACGTAAAAGCACCCACTACACTCTCTGAGTGGTTGGCGTTAGGAAGGGCATCCAGCTGTAGAAACTCTGCCAAATCAGACTGGAGCCTGGTGTTGCCATCCGGTTTCACCAGTCCTCAGTCAAATCGTCCAACCCATGCTAGCATGGAAAGCGGACGTTAAACGACGATGATGATGATGATGATTTATGTATTATATATATATTTATATGTATTATATATATATTTATATAGACATATATGTATATATATTATATAGACATATTTATTTATATATATTGTACATATATTTAGATTTATATATATTATATATATATTCATATATATATATATATATATATATATACATATATATATATATATGTTTATATATATACGCTCAAAATGGTGTATTTTATGTATCATCATCATCATCATTGTTTAACGTCTGCTTTCCATGCTAGCATGGGTTGGACGATTTGACTGAGGACTTGTGAAACCAGATGGCTACACCAGGCTCCAATCTGATTTGGCAGAGTTTCTACAGCTGGATGCCTTTCCTAACTCCAACCACTAAGAGAGTGTAGTGGGTGCTTTTACCTGTCACCCGTATGAAGGCCAGTCAGGCGGTACTGGCAACGGCCACGCTCAAAATGGTGCATTTCTTGTGCCACCCACACAAGAGCCAGTCCAGGGGCACTGGCAACGATCTCGCTCGAAAGATTTCATGTGTCACCCGCACATGAGCCAGTCCAGGGGCACCGGCTGGCTCAAACATTAAAGTGATGGTGTGCTTTGTACTCAGTACATGTGGCTTACTTAGTAACCTTAGGCATGTAAACTAGAGTTAAGAATCAGAGAGAGAGAGAGATGGGTGGGTGTGAGTGTAGAGAATATTAAGTAAGCCCTGAGAGTACACCATTGGGTCAGGTGGCCAAGAAGTAGTTTTCTGCACATGACCTAGAAATGGGAAAGTGTGGCAGGAACATGAAGATGGTTGGATGCAGTGTCTTTTACTTATTTCCTTTTTTTATAGGAGGGAGGTAGTCAGAGTGATAAAGAGGTCATATTCACTGCAGGTGATGGGGAAATGAAAGATTGAGGGATATGATTGGCGAAAAGGTAGTCAAAAGAGGTGGTATGCAATAGGTAGGTTGAAGGTGAGGGGCAGCAAGATCATCATTTAACATCTCTGTTTCTTGATGGCATAGGTTGGACAGTTTGACAGGATCTGAGGTGTCCAAGGATTGCATTGTACTATATTGTCTGCTTTGTCATGGTTTTTATAGCTCGATACCCTTCCTAATTCCAACCACTTTATCATTGTTTTGTATGCCCCTTACACATTTTAGGGTGGCCATGTAGTTCACAGGATTATGAATCTGGGGTGGGTGGGGCTCAGCTTTGTGCTAGGCGGTGAGGGGCGATTACCATAAGAGGTGGGGTCCAGAGCAGATTCCTGCAGAGGGAACCTGCTCTGGCCACATCTAGCAGGGGAAAGGGTGGGGGTGGAGAGATATAAAGAAAATGATCGATAAGAACTGCAAGACATAGATGATGGCAGTAAGGTGCCCAGGTGGCCCTACAAGGCAGAAGTATGTAGGTGAGTGGTTAACAAGATTGTATGGGAAAATGAATGAAGGGTTGGGAGATGAGCAAATGGAGGCATGTATTCATTATATTGCTTGTCATGGCTTGGCTTTCTGGTTAAGAAGCTCACTTTGTAACTATGTTGTTTGGTGCCTTCTGCTATAATCTTACGCCATTGAGTACCTTGTATGTGAATTTGGTAGAAACTGTGTGGAAGCCTGTCGTGTGTGTGTATATGTATGTGTGAGTTTGCGTTTGTATCTCCACCATTACTTTTGGCTTATTCATGTCCCCATAGCTCTGCAGTTTGGCAAAAGAGGTCAATAGAATAAGTACCAGACTTAAAGAAAACCAAAGTGTTGGGGTCAATTTGTTTGTCTCAACTCTTCAAGATAGTGTCCCAGAGTAGCCACAGTCCAATAACTGAAAGAAGTGGAAAATTAAAGATAACTTGAAATCATATCCGGCTATATTGGACCAATTATGTCCATCATACTCTATTTTCACTGTCCCATTTTGTACTTTGTTACCATCATACTTGTCTTTCTTTTCTTTTTTGCATCCAAGTCATTACTCTATCTCCTGGGTCATGTTACCTTCTGTTATTTCTCTATTTTTGTCACATGTTGAATGTATGTATCTTTCTCAGAATATTGAATGCCCCTTAGACTCACCCAACAGTCACACCTTCCTCTTATCCCATTTTACTCTCATTCATACCTCTATCGCTCATATTTCTGTATAAAGAGGTTGGCGAGTGGTCAGTCTCTTTAGTCATATCACAAACATGGTTACATCTTTAGTACTTCTTTGATGACAAACACTGTATAACAAGTAAGGCTGAGGGCGTCGTTATTTGGTCTTGATGAGGACATGACACCTCTCTAGTGCTGAGAGCCTAACATTGAGTTGTATGGAATCTCTGTCTTGCACTTTGTTGTGGTTTCAGCAAGATATATTTTTTGCTCAAGACAGTGTGGCTACGCAGGTGTACAGGAGAAAGAAAGCAGTGACAGCTTGAACTAGAATGTGTTAGGAGAACAAGAGTATGGTAGCTGTGAGTGAGTGTCTGAGGTGGAGGTGAGAAGGGTGATTGGTAACAGTGGAGGCAGACAAAGGCTAGAGTGTTAGATGATAATAGTAGGCAGGGAATGAAGTGATAGCTGGTGTTAGAGAATGGATAAAAGTAAAGCTCACTGGGCTATGGTTGAATATGCTTGCCCTAAATGCCATAAGGCTTGATCCTGAAAACCCTTGTGTGTGTGGAGTACATTTACTGTGCTATAGTTGAAAACACTTGCCCTAAGTACTGTAGTATGGGACAGAACCTGAAAGCCATGTCTGCGTATCTGTGTGTGTGTGTGTATCGTCATCATGATTTAATTTCTGTTTCCATGTTATCATGGGTTGGATGGTTTGACAAGCTAGTGAAGAGGATTGCATCAAAATTCTGATGTCTACTTTGGTATAGTTTCTATGGCTGGATGCCTAACTTTAAGTCAACCACTTTACAGAGGGTACTGGGTGCTTTCTCTGTGGCACTAGTAGTGTCAACAAGTAGCTCACATAGCAAGTCCCCTCACCTTCAATTGAGGTGGATAGGTGTTGAGGATGATGGTTTTAAGCTGGGTAACGAGAGGCTAAAGGATGATAGAGGCACAGGAACAGGTGTCTTGCTGTTGGGAAGTATATGGCTACCTTGACTGGAATAGAGAAAATATGCTAATGACGATGCATCAGGGCTCACTTTTAAGTTACTGGAAGCTGGATCTAAAGTATTATCGAGGGACCGGAACACATGTTTTACTATAGGGAGATACATGGTTATATATATATGTATATTATGTGATGTGTGTATGTGTTTGTGTGATAGCAATTATGATTCCATGTTTACAGTGATCAGCCAAAACCTGTTGAATCAGATTTTACTATGATTGGATGCTTCCGAGCAACCACCCTCAACAATTTGTATATTCCTATTCCTAGTAATATTTCTCCTAGTCCCTCTGAACAGCTCAGTTGCTAGATTAGACATGTTTTTCATTGAACATTGCAAATGAATCACATCATTCGTATGAATGTTGTAATTTGCTTTCAATTAAACTGCAGATACCATGACATGGTGAAGACACATACGTACTCTCATGCATTCATGTATAATCCACAAGGGGCTTTTTATAGTTTCTGTATACCAAATTTACTCATAAGACATTGGTCAATATGGGATTGAAGTTGAAGACAACCTGCCCAAGACACAGTTGCAGTAGGACTGAACTCACAACCAAATAGTTGCTTAATGGGTTTCTTAAGTATACAGCTATATTCTGTGTGTATGTGTGAAGAGGATTAGCCTGCAAGAGACCTTTGCCAGCACCACTTAACAAGCACCCATGTTGGTGCCATGTTATTACACATGTGCCAGCACCATGTAAAAATACCCAGCACACTCTCTGTAAAGTGGTGGGTGTTAGGAAGGGCATCCTATTGTAAAAACTGACCCCAATTCAGACTGGAACCTGTTGCAGTTCTCCAGCTTGGCAGCTTTAGTCAAACCATCATAGAAAACCAGCATCGAAAACAGAAGTTAAAGGATGATGATGATGATGAGCTGGCAGAATTGTTAGCATGCCAGGCAAAATGCTTAGCAGCATTGTGTCCATCTTTACATTCTGAATTCAAATTCCACCAAGGTTAACTTTACTTTTCATCCTTTTAGGATCAATGAAACAGTATCAGTTAACTCCTAGGGTCGATATGATCAACTACAACACCTCCCCCAAATTTCAGGCCTTGTGCTTATAGTAGAAAGGATTATTTTATATGTTTGAATGAATTTGCGAGTTACTCTGGCTCTCTTTTCTTATCTCTTTCTCCTCTTCGCTGGACTTTCCTCTGCATATCCATCGGAGGGATTTGCCTGAATTGTCATACTTTTACTCTCTAGCTTTCACTTTGGAACATTTTCCTTCAAACTTCACTTTGGAACTTTTTTTCTCAAACTTATAAAATTAACTGTGAATGTTCCTTGGACTTCTGTTGTCTTCATAGTTGAACTGTTTTTTGCTTTGCCTGTCTATTCCATACTGGCATGGGTTGGATGGTTTGACAGGAGCTGACCAATCAGGAGCTGTCCAGACTCCAATTGTCTATTGTGGTATGGTTTCTATGGCTGGATGCCCTTTCTATATATATCATTATCATCGTTTAACGTCTTCCTTCCATGCTGACATGGCTTAGACAGTTTGATAGGAGCTGACCAGGTAGGAACTTCCACTATGCTTCTGTGTCTGTTTTGGCTTCATTATATATATATATATATATATATATATATATAAGCTTAAAGCTTATAGTTATTATTTACAAAATTTACAGAATATATGTATAAGGCAAGTGAAATTGAAATCAAATTTGATGACAGCACCGCATGACTGGCATCCTTGCTAGTGGAGTGCTAAGAGCACCATCTGAGAGTCATCGTTGCCAGGGCCACTGACTGGCTCCCGTGCCGGTGGTACGTAAAAAGCACCATTTGAGTGTGATCGTTACCAGCATCACCTTACTGGCATTTGTGCCGGTGGCATGTGAAAAACAATATTCGAGTGAGGTCATTGCCAGTGCCGCTGGACTGGCTCCTGTGCAGGTGGAACGTAAAAAACACCATTTGAGCGTGGCCGTTGCCAGTACCACCTGACTGGACCTCATGCTGGTGGCACATAAAAGCACCCACTACACTCTCGGAGTGGTTAGCATTAGGAAGAGCATCCAGCTGTAGAAACTCTGCCAGATCAGATTAGAGCCTGGTGCAACCTTCTGGTTCACCAGTCCTCAGTCAAACCGTCCAACCCATGCCAGCATGGAAAGCGGACGTTAAATGATGATGTATATATATATATACAATCCTGGGCCAACAAAACAACAAAACCTTGTGAGTGGATTTGTTTGACAGAAACTGAAAAAAGCCCATCATATACTTGTGTATATGTTTTTGTCTCTTTGTCTTGCCATCCTGTGATTGTTGCATAAATTACTGTAATTCATTTCCAATATGCTACAAAATCATGTCTGACCATGGGGGAAATATTAGCTTGTTTAGAAGCAGGTTGGAATTGGTGAGAGGATGGGCACCCAGCCATAGAAAATCTGTCTGAATACACTTCATCTAATCCATGCAGGCGTGGAAAAGTTGACATTAAAATGATGATGATAATAATTGATAATGAGTGCTACCTATTGTATGACAAGTGTGAAAGTATACTTTCAACACTGAATGTGGTATCAAGAAATATAGTTTACATAGAATATTCTTGATTTAACTTTTATCAAGTTTCTTGGTGCTTGCGCAAAGTGATGTAATGCATGCTAATTTTCAGAAAAGAAATATCACCTTAACCCTTTAGCATTCAGATTACTCTGTCAAATGTAATGCTTTTTCATTGACACTGTTTTGAAGTATTCATGCATTAGTTCATAGCTTTAGGATCTTGATGATGATGCTTATTTTTAGAATGACATTATAGAGTTGGTGTGAGTGGCTGAATCTGGCCAGTTTGAACATAGAACAAGTAGAATATTTGGGCTGGTAATTATCATCATCATCATCATTTAATGTCTTCCCTCTATGCTGACATGGGTCGGACAGTTTGACAGGAGCTGGCTAGGCAGAAGCCTGCACCATACTTCTGTTTTTTTTACAGCTGGATGCTCTTCCTAACACCAACCACCCCACAGAGTGGGCTGAGTACTTTTTACGTGGCACCAGCACAGGTGAGGTCAGTTTTGACATGGTTTTTCACTGCTGGATGCCCTTCCAAATGCTAACCACTTTACAGTGTGAACAGGATGCTTTTTAAGTGGCACCCGCAAGACAAGGAATCTTTGAAAGGGGAGGGGGAATTGGAGGAGGTGATCTTGTGCCAGATGATGAAAAGAGACAGAAAGGGAGGTCTTGCTGTAGAGGAGATATATGGCTACCCAACCAGAGAGAGAGAAGGTGAGAGAGTCGAAAAGAAAGAGAACAGAAACATGTGAGTTGTTGGTTGGTTTAAATGCCTAAATGTTAAATTAAAATTTCATAAATCAGATTTTTCATTTGTATATTTGCCATAAATATGTTATTATTTTCCTTAATTTTTATCAATTTTGTAATTTCAATCTATTCCATTATAAAGCTATTTCTGCAAAATTCCTTTTTAAAAAGGTGTATTTTTCAGGAGTTTATAGGAATCAACATTGGTGATGTTACACCAAACTGGAGTTCTTTCTCTCTGTCTCCCACTCTCTCTTTCTCTCTCTCATATTTATAGGTGCAGGTGTGGATGTGTGGTAAGAATCTTGCTTCCCAACCACATGGTTCCAGGTTCAGTCCCACTGTGTGGCACCTTGGGTTGACCAAAGTCTTGAGAGTGGATTTGGTTGACGGAAACTGAATGAAGCCTGTCGTATATATATATATATGTATATGTTTGTGTCTCTGTGTTTGTCTCCCCACCGTTGCTTGACAACTGATGTTGGTGTGTTTATGCCCCCTTAACTTAGCGGTTTGGCAAAAGAGACTGACTGAATAAGTACTAGGCTTAACAAAGAATAAGCCTTGGGGTCGATTTGTTCGACCAAAGGCGGTGCTCCAGCATGGCCACAGTCAAATGACTGAAAAACACAAGAATGAAAAATACAAGAATCCAAGAATATATATATATATTTGTATTTTTTTTTGTAAAGTTATTCTTTTATATGTTTTCAGCCCTAAGGCTGTGGCCATGCTGAAGCAAGAATTTAGCATAAACTTTTGCAAGGAAATGGCTGCCAGCATTTTTGAAGTTTTGGCTTCCATTTAAGCAGAATATACATGACTGCAGTCATGCTGGGGCACCACCTTGAATTTTTAGCTGAATGAATTGACCCTAGTACTTATTTTTTAAGCCTGGTACTTATTCTATCGGTCCCTTTTGCTGAACTGCTAAGTTATGGGGCGTAAACACACCAACACCGGTTGTCAAGCCGTGATGGGGGGGGGGGCACAAACAAAGACACACACAAAGATATTTTGTCTTTTTTTTTTTACTTATTTCAGCCATGCTGGAGCACTGCCTTTTGTTGAACAAATCAACCCCAAGACTTATTCTTTGTAAGCCTAGTGCTTATTCTGTCAGTCTCTTTTGCCAAACCACTAAGTTACGGGGATGTAAATACACCATCGGTTGTCAAGCAGTGATTGGGGAGGGGGAAAACATACACACATGCATACATATATATATGTGTGTGTATATATATATATATATATATATATATATGTATATATATATATATATATACACACATATATATATATATATATATATACACACATATATATATATATATATATACACACATATATATATATATATATATATATATATATATATATATATATATATATATATACACACATATATATATATATATATATATATATACATATATATATATATATATATATATATATATATATATATATATATATATACACACACACACACACACAACAGGCTTCTTTCAGTTCCCATCTACCAAATCCACTCACAAGGCTTTGGTCGGCCCAAGTCTATAGTAGAAGACCCTTGCCCAAGGTGCCACATGGTGGGACTAAACCGGAAACCATGTGGTTAGGAAGCAAGCCTCTTACCACACAGCCACTCCTGAGTCTTGGTTAACCTCTTGTTTGTAAAAGTATGATAAAGTGTATGTATGTATACATATGTGTATATATATATTTATATATATATGTATACACACACACACACGTGTGTGTGCATGCACATTTATATTTATTTAAAGTTTACAAAAGTTTGAAATGAATTGTCAGTTTGCAGTCATTTTTACATATCTTCCTTTATTTTTACAACAGATGTCTCAATCTGTCTCTGTGGTTTTTTTCTCTGCATGTGTATGTTTTGTGTGTAGCATTCCTTTACTCATTGCCTGCCACCAAGCCTGGTATGTGTATTCATCCTCTACCTCTTATGTTAAGTCTCTCTGTATCTTATCTTTATTCTCTCTCACCCTCTTTCATTATACGATGCAAAGCATGAGTGGAGAAATCACTTAACCAACCAACCAACCAACCAACCAGCCAATATTTGTATCAGGTATCAAATAGATTTTATATATATATATATAAAATTAATGAGAGAGACAGAAGATGTAATATTTGAGAATTTTTATTGATCACTACCATCATTTCGACCCGTCTAGCATCGATCCCTCATGAGTGGGATACTGTGCAACAATACACACACACACACACACACACACACACACTTCATCATCAGCACTTTTCATCTGTTTTTATTTACTGGCATGGGTTAGTCTGATTATCACAGTTCAAGTTCCCTTTCACTGAAGGCCACTACTCCCATGGACTGGTGCTTGTATGGTGTTCATCATCATCATCATCATCGTTTAACGTCCGCTTTCCATGCTAGCATGGGTTGGACGATTTGGCTGAGGACTGGTGAAACCCGATGGCTACACCAGGCTCCAATCTGATTTGATTTAATTTCTATGGTTGGGTACCCTTCATTTTGTCAATTGTTTTTCATGGTATACACAGTGCATTTTCTTGTGGCACCAATGCTAGAAAGGTTGAATGATCTTCAAGGAGACAAGACTAGAGAGACCTCACACCCTTGCTTATTTTCTGCTCCTCTCTAGCCAACCACTTTACAGTGTGTACACCAGATCAGGAGCCTTGTGCAATGCAAAATATGAAGAGTTCTCTGTAGCCTAAAGCTGGGAAAAGTGTGAGAGAATGGTAATGACTGAAATGGTTGTACAAGAGTAGTGGAGTGTGAGATGTTGTGGTGCATCCATTTTGACCCTGTCTACTCGGCGCCACAAATTCGAGGCTGACCTACATGACATTAGGACATTTTAATATTTCCCTCATTCTTCAAGGCAGCATGCTGGCAGAATCGTTAGCATGCCAGTTAAAATTTCTCTGAAGTTGACTTTGCCTGTCATCCTTGTGAGGTCGATACAGTATATACCAGTTGAGCAATGGGGGGTTGATGTAATTGATGTATGCCCTTCCCGGAAATTGCTGGCCATGTGTTAAAATTTGGAACCAATATTTCTCTCATTCTCTCCCTTGCCTTTCTTTATGGGTGGGGGCATGTTTGGCTTGACTTTGTGGTTAAGAAGCTCACTTAGCAACCATGTAGTTTGGGGCTCAATCCCACATCACAGCACCTTGCTGCTTTCTACTAGTTTCAGGCCATTGAGTGCCTTGTAAGTGCATTTGGTAGAAACTGTGTGGAAGCTTGTTGTGTGTGTCTGTGTGTATCATCGTCATCATTATTTAATGTCTGTTGTCTATGGTGGCATAAGTTGGACAGTTTGACTGGGCTGCCATGCTGGAAGGCTGCACCAGACTCCTGTCTGATTTGGCATGGTTTTCTACAGCTGGATGTCCTTCCTAATGCCAACCACTCCAAGAGTGTAATGAGTGTTTTTACGTGCCACTGGCATGACACCGGAATGCTTAGCTATCTATCTATCTATTATTTAAAAGAGTTCCAACTCTGTTTTTTATGTTTTATTTATATTATAAAATATATATATATAGGAAATGTGTTTACATTAATCAAGTTTGATTAATGAATTATAATGTCTCTCATTCTGTCTGTATGTGTATATTTCTGTGTGTTTGCCTCTAGTGCCAGAAAATACTGTTGATGAAACAGCTTCAGTGTCCAGTCAACTGTGTGTCAATCATCTCATTCCAGAGTAGGAGGGTAGGAGTGTAAATATAAGTGTAGAGAGAACTCAATAACCCAGGTTATGTACTTTTGCTCAGGTCACTAGAAAGGGGAATAGGAGAAAGAGAGAAATAAAGAGTGGGTGTAGAGAGAGAGAGAAGGTAAGGTGGCCAAAGATAAGGGTGGAGAGTGAAAAGAGAGTACAAGAAAGGCAGGGCTGTTTGGGCTGGAATCAGGATATGAAGTTGTTTTCAGTAGCAGAATTGGACAAATGTAGAGAGCCAGATGATAAGATAAAGGCAAGAGGAGAGGGAGAGTTACTAAGTACTGAGTTGGCAGATAGCAGCAGTGCTATGCAGTCTCCTATATATATGAGTTCACTGAAGGGCTGGTGAGTAGTGATGAGAATGATGCATTACAAATGGTGGGGTGATGAGAGACATTTGAAGATAGGCTTTGAACAATAGGTTGATAGTAGGGAAATCAAGGATGTTACGGGGCAGCAAATGGTGACTTACAGACTTGAGAGGAGGAGTTGGTGAAAATCATTTTTAGTTCCTGAAGAGGAGAAAGCTTATGTGAACATTTGATGGCATACACTGGGCTGTTACACGTACCTAGGTATTTCCGTCTAATGAATTACTATAAGCATCAATCGCTAACCTTGTCATAACTGAGCACATGTGAAAACATGACCAGCTAAGCACCAATATGCCTCAACTGGGAATTAGAGCAGATACACTATAATGACTGCAGAGGAAAGTTGATAGTTATGAGGTTGTGAGTGAGAGTTTATATCTGTAATACTGATGTAGATTTGCCATGTATGTTTTATACAATCAAGGGGAAGTTAGGATATAATATTGGAACCAGTGGACTGTGCCATTCAGTCTGCTCCTTTCCTTGCAATAACATTGTCACATTAATTGTGAGGTTGTACAATATGTCCAAGCTGTGAAGTACCTCTACAAATAGATTACGAAAGAAAGAAGTCGGGTCATAGTTTCTTTCATAAATGAGCTTGTTGTCAAAGATGAGGTCACAATGACATCAAGGTTTATTTCAATGCATGCTACATCTCATTCAGTGATTACTTCTGGAGGATGTACCAGTTTGGTTCCTGTTGAGAAGTTGCCCTATAACTAACTTGAGGAACAAATGGTCTTTTACAACATAGAAGAAGAACCTGTCACAAATTTGACAGTACATATTGCTGAATATCTGAGACCCTGAAGCACAAAGCATCCTGTACGTAGACATACCTAGGTGTTGTGCCAAGAATAATAAAATGCAACAAAGATGCAAACAAGAGCAGCTGTTTGAAAATCATCAGTTCATCCTTACAGTCTCACTCAGCTGGCATCAGGTTGAGTTCCACTTTCTATAAATTGTACTCAATCATAAAGCAGGTGCAACTTCTTATCAGAACTTGCATACTTTCCAAGACATGGAATATACAACCATTCTGTCAGTGTACCTCAAACTGAACCTCTCTTGGTTGCGAGAAACATTGAGCCACAGAGGAAACAGCATCATTAGTTAGATTTAACCCACAACATAAGAAAGGTTTCTGCATGGTGCTTCTTTATTTTATGCTTGTTGACAGGTGGGGACACAGGCTGGCTAAAAATATCATACATGAGGAGAGTCATGTAACTCATGGTGCTGTGTAGGGCTTAGGAATGGTTTCAGCTTAGTTGATTTGGGCTGACATAATTCCAGCTTTGATTTGCCATGGCCAAACCCAGACAGTGTTGAATTCGCACAACTGCCAGTGTCTTAAGGGAAAAGAAGAAATGCAATGTAATGCAACTGGAAGCACCTGTGAAAGAAGTGCTGCCAACAGTGACTGTTAAACAGTAGTTGGTTGGCTCTATATTCTGCTTAAATGCAAGCAGTGCCACAGGCAATCCTGCTATACTGTATGTGAACTCCAAAGATGTTTTCTCTCACCACGACACTGCCTACAATTGCAGCTACTCTCCTTAATGTACAAGGTGTCTCATAACTGATTGTTCAACTTCAGTCGTCACCAAGTGTATGTGACCAGAAAGTTGATAGAGCGGATAGATCTGTTGGAAAGCAATGAAATCACCGTGGGTCACAAGCATATCTTTAAGTTTATTGATTGTAATCCACAATGTATCAAAAACAGCAAGAGAAAAACAATCAGAGGGAAAACTAGAAATATATTTTTTTAAGACCATGTAGCATTCAGATTACTCTGTCAAATGTAATATTTATATATTCACATTATTTTGAATTGATCTTGTAGCTTTGAGATTTTGATGATGTGATTGTTTATTTTTAGAATGACATTGTAGGGTAGGTGTTAGCGGCTGGACCTGATACAGCCAGTTTAACCCTTTAGCATTTAAACTGACCATATCTGGCCGAAATTTTTTATCTGTTTTATGTGCACACTGACCAGATCTAATCTTTCACACCTACAATGTCGGACTGGCTCCTGTGCAGGTGGCACGTAAAATACACCATTTTGAGCGTGGCCGTTGCCAGTACCTCCTGACTGGCCTTCGTGCCAGTGGCATGTGAAAGCACACACTACAC
The DNA here is from genome assembly GCF_046866305.1 of Octopus bimaculoides. NCBI lineage: Eukaryota > Metazoa > Mollusca > Cephalopoda > Octopoda > Octopodidae > Octopus > Octopus bimaculoides. Next base: position 69,950,958 of record NC_142933.1, read on the forward strand.
TTTCGGAGTGATTGGCGTTAGGAAGGGCATCCAGCTGTAGAAACTCTGCCAAATCAGATTGGAGCCTGGTGTAGCCATCTGGTTCACCAGTCCTCCGTCAAATTGTCCAACCCATGCTAGCATAGAAAGTAGATGTTAAACGATGATGATGACAATCACATTGAAATCTCAAAGCTGCAAAATAATGCACGATAAATTCAAAACAATGTGTATAAATAAGCATTACATTTGACAGAGTAATCCTTAATGCTAAAAGATTAAGTATGGAACTAGGCCACATGTTATACAGGTGACACTCATGTATGTTGTGGCTTGGTCTTGTGATATGGGAATATGGTAAAATTGTTGAGGAAAGTGGTAGTGGGGATGAGATGTGGGTAGGTCCCCAACTGTCATTATGTGAGCTGCAGGAATCAGAAATGAGTGGGTGTCGAAAATGGAGACAAAGCAGTTGATGTAGACTCAGCAGAAGTGTGTGTGTGTGTGTGTGATAATCATCATCATTTTAATTTTCACTTTTCCATTCTTGCATAGACTGGACAGGGTTTAATGAGGTAGATTTTCTGTGGCAAGATGCCTTTCTTGTCAACATTCCTCACCCGTTTCCCAAGTGAGGTTAATATTTCCCTGTGACGAAGCTTCTATTCACAGAAGATTGGAAATGAAGGATGCTGCTTGCATGACAGTAACATCTGTTTACGACTACCATGTGATGTCACAACAAGGACACACACACACACACACACACACACACACATGCATACACACGCACACACACACACACAATGTTGATGGGCTTCTTTTAGTTTCTGGTTACCGAATCCACTCACAAGGTTTTGGTTGGTCTGGGGCTATTATAGAAGACATGTGTTCATGGTGCTATGCAGTGGGACTGAACTTGGAACCATGTAGTTGGGAAGCAAACTTCTTGCCATACAACCTCGCCCACACTTATATATATATATATATATATATATATATATATATATATATATACTCTTTTACTTGTTTCAGTCATTTGACTGCGGCCATGCTAGAGCATATGTATATGTGTGTGTGTGTGTGTGTGTATGATGAATTTCTACACATATTTCTTTTCAGTTTTTGATTGTTTCTAAAGTTTCATCAGTATAGTATATTGTGTGTGTGTGTGTGTGTGTGTGTGCACAGTAATCTTAGCTATTTCTCCACCTTGCTAAATTCCAAGCAGTTCATCAACTCTCAGCTACCAAACAACCACCCACCACCACTGAGGCCCTGATTATTCTAATGATAACATCACTGTGGTAGAAGATACGCTGATAGAATGAAATATAGAGTATGTTATACATATGTACATGTAGGTGATATAGCTAGCTAGCCGGCTAGAGACAGTTACATGGCATTGTTGTACACAGAGAGAGAGAGAGAGAGAGAGAGAGAGAGAGAGAGGGTGTAGTTTGATAAAGATAGAATGTTGCAGAAGTACACTAATGAAAATTGGCATTATTATAGATAGGTAAGCTGATGGAGTTAGACAGCTGGTTTGATGTATAGATAGATGAATGCAGAGTTAAAACTGAAGGTGTAGGAACAAAATCAAGCTTTGATAGTTCATGTCACTGTGTTTTCATTAGGGAGTGGCTGCTACTGATATTCTGAGTCATATTTCTTTCTTCTAGTGTAATATTTACCTTTCGAATCTTTATTTGAGAGAATGTGTGTGTGTGTGTGTGTGTGTGTGTATGTTCTTCTTAGAGTGCAGAGAACATGAATGTCCTCTTTGTATCGTCTCCTGCCAGCAGATGTACTGGCATTGAGAATCCTCGGCTGAACTACTAGGGCTCCTTTGCAGTTTCTACCCATCAAGTTTGCTTGCATATCTTTGTTTAGTTCAGGGATATAGTAAATAGTTAGTGGAGGCGCGATGGCCCAGTGGTTAGGGCAGCGGACTCGCGGTCATAGGATCGCGGTTTCGATTCTCAGACCGGGCGTTGTGAGTGCTTATTGAGCGAAAACACCTAAAGCTCCACGAGGCTCCGGCAGGAGATGGTGGCGAACCCTGCAGTACTCTTTCGCCACAACTTTCTCTCACTCTTACTTCCTGTTTCTGTTGTGCCTGTAATTCAAAGGGTCAGCCTTGTCACACTGTGTCACGCTGAATATCCCCGAGAACTACGTTAAGGGTACACGTGTCTGTGGAGTGCTCAGCCACATGCACGTTAATTTCACGAGCAGACTGTTCCGTTGATCGGATCAACTGGAACCCTCGACGTCGTAAGCGACGGAGTGCCAACACACACATAGTAAATAGTTCAGGGTGACAAACAGTGAGACTGAATGCAGAATGACATGGTTGCAAAATTAACTTCTTAACCACATGGCTATACCTGCACCTGGCTCATGGATATCGATACATAAAAATATACACACGTTTTTTCAATACTTTGACTCTGTATTGAGCGTAGGGTGCCAACAAGAGATTTCCATTTGCCTCAATATTTGACACTAGATTGCAGTTGTCCCCAGGTGTAACTGCTTGCAGTGCTTTAGTTTCTGTGGATCTTCTCCATGTTGCTTTTTGTCTGTCATGCTTGCATCTCCCCCAGGGTGTCCATCACATGGCTTGCTTTGTAATGTTGGAAACAAGTTTCCATAGAGTATCCCAGCCAACCCTATTTCCTCCTCTTGACCTGAGTTTTGATGGGTTGCTGGTTTGTCTATTCCCACAAGGTGTGTTTTGATGGTGAAGAAACTCCCTCTTGAGTTTTAGTTTATCAGTAAACTGAATTATCTTCCCAGTGGATATTATGTCAGGGGCATTGTGTTCCCTGTACAACATCATCGAGCAGACCCAATGTAACATTGTGTACTACAAAATGGGTCTTTTGAATTACAAAAGCCAATCCATCATCATCATTGTTTAACGTCCGTTTTTCATGCTGACATGGGTTGGACTGTTTGACTGAGATCTGGAGAGCCAGCAGCTGCACCAGGCTCCAATCTGATCTGGCAGTGTTTCTACAGCTGGATGCCCTTCATAATGCCTACAACTCCGAGAGTGTAGCACTGCCACGAGTGCCTTTTATTTGGCACCAGCATAGGACTTTTGCAGGTCAATCCTCTGTGTTTGAAGTCATATCCATTTATAATATGCCCTTGTGTTTTTATGCGTGTCTCTTTTATTCTTTTATTTGTTTCAGTCATTTGACTGCCGCCATGCTGGAGCACTGCCTTTAGTCGAGCAAATCGACCCCAGGACTTATCCTTTGTAAGCCTAGTACTTATTCCATAAGTATCTTTTGCTGAACCGCTAAGTTACGGGGACGTAAACACCCCACCATCGGTTGTCAAGCGATGGTGGGGGAACAAACACACATACATATATTTATATATATATATATATATATATATATACACACATATATACGACGGGCTTCTTTCAGTTTCCGTCTACCAAATCTACTCACAAGGCTTTGATCGACCCGACACTATAGTAGAAGACACTTGCCCAAGGTGCCACGCAGTGGGAATGAACCCGGAACCATGTGGTTGGTAAGCACACTACTTTCCACATAGCCACTCCTACATTTTTAAAATGCCTTTTTATTCATTTTCCCATGCGTATTGCATATATTGGTTTATTTACTGAAGTAGCCGCTGTTGCACTAAAGTGCTTTTTGTCTTGCTGACCACAAACTAGACTTAACTCACTCCCAAGTACAGGGTGGCCATAAAGTCACGCACCATCGTGCAATATGTGAAATCGCTATCATTCTCTTTTTTTCCTTATCTCTTTTTATAACTGCCGATATTATTCACAAACCAATCCTCATTAGATGGAGGCAGATGATAATCAACAAGGCGGGGGCAAGGTAATGGAATGGCGTGGGATTTGGCACAATCAAGTAATTGGACCATTTTATTTTGAGAGCTCTGTGACAGGTGATTCACATCTGAACCTGCTTGGCAACAAGATGATGCCTCACGTGCATTCGCTTGGAAGTGGAAATCCTGTCTGGTTTCAGCAGCATGGGGCTCTACCATATTATGCAGTACAGGTTTGTGATTTTCTGAATGAACATTTTCCTGAGAGATAGCTTGGGCATTGTGGGCCAATTGAATGGGCACCATGGTCACCAGATTTAACTTCCACGGACTTTTTCTTCTGAGGGGTTACATTAAATCCCTTCTGTATTCTGAAAAGATTTGTGACCTAGGATATCTTCTTCAAAGAATTGTTGAAGTGTGTGAACAAGTCATTGGCAATGAAGAGCTATTTGAGAAGGTTCATCGCAATTTCATATTTCATATGAACACTTGTTTAGAGCTACATGGCCAACACTTTGAACATTGTAATGGATTACCTACTTCATTGTTAATAAAGCATATTTGATAATCTCTCATGGTATGTGACTTTGTGGCCACTCTGTATATTGAAACACATATTTATACATCTATTACACTCATTATCATTTAAATTTTCAGCATGCCCGCTATCCTAATTAAATATGCAAATTTGAGCAAACACCCTATTTGCTGGGAAAAGCAAATTATATTACATAGTCTAGCGTCATACCATTGCGTCATGCATTACGTGCTCCCTTTCTGCATGCTATTCTGCTAAGTGATTGTGTTTTTCATTTTTTTTTTTTTTGGTGGAGGTGGTGAGGGGGGCTCCTGAAGATGTTAAGTGTTTCAGGAGAAAACCACATTCCAAGTTGAGGACAATGTAGAATCTTTGAGGTACCAAGTTATTAGCATAGAGGGATACCTGATACCCTTCAGCATCATCTTGGAATTTTTCTTTCTTTTTTTTTTTTTATTTATACTTTTTCAAGAGCTAGAATGAGGAGAGTTGGAATCGAATTGCGAGTCTTGGTGGACATTCTCTTCTCCACCTAACTCATCATTTGCAGTTGTTGACTTAGACCAGTGTTTCTCAACCTTTTTACCCTTGCATAATCCTTAAAATAAATTACATTTCTCAAGGAACCCCTGCACAAAAAAAATTATATACCATATCTTTCTCATTTTTTCACCGTAGTTCACTTGGTAAATATCATATATATATGTGTGTATGTGTGTGTGTGTGTGTATATATATATATATATATATATATATATAGGTTGTCCATAAATTACACACATCACTAAATGTATCCCCAATGGTGGTTATATTTTTTTGATAACACAATAGATAGGATGATGTCTATATTTCAATAAATAATAACATGTGCTTGTATGGTAATATTACAATCATGAAATTAGCATTAGCTTATCTCACTCTTTCTTGTGGGACCCTAGGGTTCCGGGGAATCCCTGATGAGAAACGCTGACTTAGACAAATGATCAAAAGGTGTTTCAGCCATGGCCGTCTTGTCATTTTAGAAATATGTCTGGTACTTTGTTATTCCAGCTCCTCTCACTCTCCCTCCCAAAACATTGCTGACTCCCTACAAGGTTCAGGTCCAGTACTATTTCCATGTTTTGGTTGGTGCTATTTCTTTGCATACAGAGAAGTGCATCCAAGGAATCACTACTCAACTGCTTGACATTGTCACTAACTGACATGCCCAACCTCTGTCCGTTTAGGTGTATTGTATCTTCTGTGTCTTTTCTATCATGAATATATCATGGCTTCTTTTTTGGGGGCTGGCTGCTCTTGTACTCCCTCCATTTATACACCTCTGACCCACTTGTCCTTCCACTTCTCACCACCTTAGTAACATTTAGCACTTCCTTGTTGTACACTAAGCACTTAGCCAGTCCTGTCTCCCCAGAACAACAGCCTTCTGGAATCCTCTTACTGCTCATGTCTTTTCTGTAGATGTTGTTCTTCAACTCTTTAAATGAAACATTTATGGTGTTGAGCTCATAGGTCTTGGAGTGCTTTCGGAGGGCACGGGTAGTGTGCCTTCTTTCAGAATCATCATCGTCACCATCATCGTTTAACCCATCACCTCCCATAATTTTATTAACTGGAATTTTTTTTAATGAAACTTTGATTTCTAGCATAAAACAGCCTTAGAAACACACTGGAATGATCAAAATAACATTTTTAATAGAAATAAGCAAGATATTGGGTGAAAAATTAGCAAACCTGATTTGAATATTAGAGAAATATACCTAGTAGATATAGCAAAAAAGGTTAGATATGTGTAAATATTGACAGATAATTACGAAATTTGTAATTTTTAAGTGATCTCATATGAGATCACTGGTAGGTAGTGGGTTAATGCCTGTTTTTCCTTGCTGGTATGGGTTGGACAGTTTAACAGGAACTGACAAACCAGAAGACTACGCTGACCTCCTGTGTCTGCCTTGTCATGGTTTCACTTGGTTTCTACTGCTAGATGCCCTTCCTAGTGCTAACCGACCACGTTATTGTGTGTACTGGATGTATTCCTTTTTCTTTTTGTAGCACCAGCACTTGTAAGTGGAAAAAAAAAAAAAATCCAATATGTCTTTCTTTTTTTTTTCAAGACAATAGGATATTGATTTAAAGGAAATTTGGCTACTATTCCTAACAGCTCTAGGAACTACCTCTACAAGTTTTGAGTTTACTTTTAGCATACACTCTATACTTCCCACAAACTATTTCTTCGGGTTTTGTTTCTGCACTGCTTGCACTTAATAATAATGTGCTCTGTTCTGCACATTATGAGAAAAATTGAAAGAATAGTGAAGACTGAGTTTTTAGATATATTTACACCCGTATTCATAGTATTTAAATTAGCAGAGATTCCCTTCCCTCCAACCTAACTATACTAAAGATTTGTCTAATTGAACACTTTTTTTTCCTTGTTTTTTTTTTTTTTACTTTGTATTTGTGTTTAAGCTAATGACACTTAGAAAAGCAGAATCGCTTGTATCCTTGTCTTCTGTGAAAACCTGTCTCGCCATAGGGGAAATATCACTTTGCTTGGAAACAGGTAATGGTTAGTGACTGGAAGGGCATCCGACCTTAGGCTAGCTTCCTCAATAGACTTGTTCGCTAATGTCTTATCTAGCATTTTAATATTTGTAAATATCGTCCTGTCAGGCTGTATTCATTTGGAAAACAAAAACATAAGCGAGTTCGCGAACATAAACAGACATAAATAGTCCATGCACGCATATAATATATGTGTTTGTAAAATTTATATATACACTTATATGTACTTAGGTTTATAATATACATACCTGCTTATATCTATCTATTTATTTATTTGTCTGTCTGTCTGACTGTATATATTACAATAATCCCTCGCTATATTGCAGTTTACCTATCGCAGTTTATTATTTAAGCTTACGTCGATTCTTCCATGGTGTTGTTTTGCATTTATAATAAGATAAATACGTACAATTTGAAAAAAAAAAAAATATATATAAACAGTAGGCGTAGGAGTGGCTGTGTGGTAAGTAGCTTGCTTACCAACCACATGGTCCCGGGTTCAGTCCCATTGCGTGGCATCTTGGGCAAATGTCTTCTACTATAGCCCCAGGCCAACCAAAGTCTTGTGAGTGGATTTGGTAGACGGAAACTGAAAGAAGCCCGTCATATATATGTGTATATATATATATATATATATGTTTGTGTGTGTATGTGTTTGTGTGTCTGTGTTTGTCCCCCCAACATCGCTTGACAAGCGATGCTGGTGTGTTTATGTCCCCGTAACTTAGCAGTTTGGCAAAAGAGTCCGATAGAATAAGTACTATGCTTCTAAAGAATAAGTCCTGGGGTCGATTTGCTCGACTGAAGGCGGTGCTCCAGCATGGCCACAGTCAAAAGACTGAAACAAGTAAGAGTATAGTAATGTTTTTACCTCGCGGATTTTTATCTATCGCGGGGGTGGGGTGTGGAAACGTAATACCCGCGATAGTCAAGGGATTACACTGCGCACGCGCGCACACACACACACACTTATATGAGATAGCTTTCTTTTACATTTATTGACGAAGATAAGTTTTTGTTTCCGCTTTTCATTCATTATTATTATTATTTCATTTATGAGGCAAGCGAGCTAGCAGAATAGTTAACGCTCCGGACAAAATGCTTAGCAGCATTTCGTTCGATGAAATCGACTAGCCTACTCCCACAAAACTTCAGACCTTGTGCCTATGGTAGAAAGGATTATTTGTGTTTTTTCACCTTTATGAATGAACGTGTTCTTTTTTTTTTTTTTTTTTTTTTGTTTGTTAAGGTATATTAGATACACTTTTGTATATATAAAGCTCTACTCTTTTGTTCGTGTTTTCTATTTTAATTTTTATTTCCTGTACATTGTCCATGTTTCATTTCGTTTTTAGCGCCTACATCGTAATTACGGCAACAAACGCGGCTCGGGGTTGACTGATCTGCTCGTGAATTCATTGATAAAGTCGTTTCTTTCTCGTTTTTTTTCTTTTCTGTTTTTAATTTTCTTTCTTTCCTTTCTTTATGAATGAACGTAATGCGATTATCTTCCCTTGACACACACACACATTGTGTTTACGTTAATACTTGTTTTTCTTTTCCCCTTTTCTCGCCTACCTCTTCCGCATTCGTTATTCATACATAAACACACGCTCTATCATGCGCATATTGTTTACTTTTCACACACACAGACACACATAATCACGCGCGCACAAAGCCTCTTTACTGTTTGTCGGTGACAACCCTCCAAAGCCTTTTATATTTATATTTTCAATAATACGGGTGAGGTGTGAGTTGCAGTGTCTTCTTCGCCAGTCATGGCATTTGTTCAACACCTAAATGGTATTTTCCTAACAAGTTGTAATTACTTGTTCGTGAAAAACGAAAATACAAGTGCGTTCGCGAACACACACACACACACACACATACCATGTAAATGTGTGATACCTATCGACAGAATAACAATATGTGTACCTGGTTTCTTTGAGATGTTTAAAAGACAAGTAAAATAAAACTAGTTATTCGTGGCTCCTAAAAATGATGGTACAGGGAACGGTTGGTAGCTATATATATAGTACTTAACTACACAAACATATATACACG
>NC_142933.1:69965436-69967936 GCF_046866305.1 Octopus bimaculoides
GGTTAAGGAGGGTATTGGATTTAACTAAACCCAAAGATACAGGTAATACCGAGTAAGTGCTGTATATTTCTAACTTTGCCATTGTTCTCTTTATCCTTTTATATATTTATACATACATATATATATGTTTATACATATATGTATATATATATATATTATACATATATGTATATATATATTTATACATATATGTATATATATATTTATACATATATGTACATATGTGTATATATATATTTTTACATATTTATTTATTTATTTATTTATTTATTTATTTATGGGTTTCAGCCAAGTGGCTGCGGTCATGCTGGAGCACCACTGTGATTTTCCGTCTTTATGCTGTGCTCTCTTCACGTTCCTTGCATGGCTCTTCTCCCCCCACCTGATATGGTCCAATCAAGAGTTTTGATGGGACATCTGGTGTATAAGAGAATTTGACATCGCTGCCCTAAACTGCGTCTCATTTCAAGCCATTGGTTCGTCTGGTATCGTGGAGAGGAAAGCGTCGAGTTTTGTCTTGAAGACCTCCACATCCATGTCTTGCAGTTCTCTCAAATGTTTTGGCAGGGCATTGAAGAGCTGAGGTCCTCTGAAACCGAGGCTGCTGCAGTATCTCGTTCTTATGTGAGATGCAGTGGATGGCACCTTTGGCACCATGCAGTGGCGACCCGTGCAGGCATTCCTGTAGTACTTGATGCCAAAGTTTGGCACCAGTCCTTCCAGTATTTTCTATATGTATATTATTACATATCTCTCCCGCCTGCGCTCCAGGGAGTAGAGACCTAGTGCCTTCAGTCGCTCCCTGTAGTTCATCTGTTGGACTGTGGCAATCTTTTTTGTATAGTGCCGCTGAATAGCCTCGAGTTCTGCTGTCCGCTTAACACTGTGTGGTGACCACAACTGAGAGCAATAGTCTAGGCGGCTCAGAACAAATGTTTTCCATAGAGTCAACATGACTTTTTGATCCTTTGTACGGAATGTCCTCAGTATCCACCCTGCCAGTTGTCTGCACTTTGCTGTCAACTTGACAATGTGCATGTGAAATGATGCATTACTACACATGCTGATTCCCAGATCTCTTACTGTTTGTGGTTCTCGGATTGCAGTACCTCCAGGTCCTGTGTATGCCAGTTGGGAGGCACTTGTGGTCTTGTAGCGCAGTACTTTAAATTTTTTTGCATTGAACTGCATATTATTTTGCACTGCCCATTCATATATTGCATTTAGGTCATTCTGCAGGCTTACAATATCATCAGGATTCTTAATGCCTGAGATATCTTTGTGTCATCAGCATAGCTAGTGACAGTGGCTCTCCGAGTGACCGTGGGCATGTCCAGAAGGGCCATATATGTACAGATGTATATATACATAATTATACATATATGTACATATGTATATAGATATGTATATATATATTTATGTATATAGATATGTATATATATATTTATGTATATAGATATGTATATATATATTTATGTACATAGATATGTGTATATATATATTTATATACATATGTGTATATATATAAATTTATGTACATAGATATGTGTATATATATATTTATGTACATAGATATGTGTATATATATATATATATATATATATATCTATATATATATATATATGTGCATATATGTGTATATATGTTTATATACATATATAGTCCAACCCATGCCAGCATGGAAAGCGGACATTAAAGGACGATAATATGTTTATATATAATTATATACATGCAGATATATACGTATGTATATATATATATATATTTTTATATCCATGCATATATACATATTTATATAAAAATATATATTTACATATATACATATTTTTATACATGAATATATATGTACATATATATGTATATATATTTATACACATGCATATATACATATTTAAAATTGAAACAAACTTATTTTAATATGGGGTAGGATCCCCTTTGGCAGTAATTATAGCCTGATTTCTATGAGGTATGGACTCGTACAAAGCTTGAATTGCTTCCAAAGGAATTTTTGTCCATTCTTCAGCTAAAACAGTTTCCAGTTCTTGTAGTGATGATTGTGAAGTATATCGAATCCTTAGTTGTTTTTCTAAAATGCACCATAAGTATTCTATATCATGTGATCCGGGGACTGTGGTGGCCAGAAAAGAGTTCAACTCTACTAGAACGTTTCTCATGCCATTCAGTAACAACTTTAGCTGTGTGTATTGGGATATTATCATCCTGAAAGATTACGTTTCCCACTAGAAACAGTTCCACAACCATAGGATAAATTTGATCAGATAAAATGCTTTAATAGTCTTAACTATTAATTTTGCCATGAAGAGAAACCATTGGGCCGGTAGATTTCTAAGATATAGCCCTCTCCCTCCAGATCATCACAGATCCACCTCCATGTTTAACATTTGGAAGAAGGCAGTCCAGGTTAAATGTTTCTTTTGGCTGTCTCCACACGTATACTCGGCCTGTGGTCGGAAATAATGTAAAGGATGACTTGTCCGAG
>NC_142933.1:69972936-69977936 GCF_046866305.1 Octopus bimaculoides
GTGTATATATATATATATATATGTGTATATATATATATATATATATATATATATAATGTATGTATGTATATATGTATGTTTTGATCACAGCACCGTTAAGTTAAGCTTCGTGCAATGGGCATACTCGATAACGAGAGGGCAGCCGTCATGTATGTGTGTATATATATACATATATATATATATATATATTGAAAGATCTTGATTACTATAAAGTGATCAAAACCCCACTTATGCCAGATTCCTTAACCCCTTTGCATTCAGATTACTCTGTCAAATGGAATGCTTACTTATGCAAATTGATTCGCATTAATCATGCATTATCTTGTGGCTTCAGAACTTCAGTGATATGATATTTTTAGAATGACATTGAAGGGTAGGTGTGAAAGCCCAGATATGTTTGGTTTAAACTTTAAATATTTGGGCTGGAGATGGCAGGTTTAAACCATGGAAGTTTCATAAATAGACTTGTTTGGGGTGGCACATATTTGTGTATCACTAGTGTGACCATTGATGACAAGTACCAACCTCTGCTAGCACTTTTTTAAAAATCTGAAAATTTGTAAATTAGCAGAGTTATGGACTGTAAATCTTGTTTCCCCTTGTTTGGGTTGTTTCTCAGTAGTGCCACCATGCCTCGACACACAAAACAGGATTTTCCTATTCTACTACCAATTGTAATAAATATCTGTAAAGAGGTCTCCAAACCAGTCTGACCTGTAAAAGTATAGCTCATCGGAAGGATTGTCCACACCAGACAGTTTGCCTCTTATGTAACCAACCATTGCTTTTATATTTTCATGATAGTTATTGGCTTTTTGCAATGCTCCACTCCTCCCATTGAAAGTTGCTGTAGCCATTGAGGTTAGCACTGAAGTCTATTCTGTGATCAGGTTTACCAGACTGTCCCAATCAATGACCTACCAAAAAACTGAGCTAGTATAAAGATCATGTAACAGAAATTGACAAAATGTGGACACTCAAGACTAGAACAATACCTGTTGTGTTAGGAGCCCTAGGAATGATAGCAAAAGGAGCTGATCAATACCCATCCCAGATTACTGGAGATCCCAAAATGAAAGAAATTAAAAAGACAGTTCTCATGGGAACTGCTCATATGCTATGAAAAATATGTCTATGTAATTCCAAAAGCATTTTAATCTGTAAACATGAAAGGCGTGGCTGTGTGGTAAGTAGCTTGCTTACCAACCACATGGTTCCGGGTTCAGTCCCACTGCGTGGCATCTTGGGCAAGTGTCTTTTACTATAGCCTCAGGCCGACCAAAGCCTTGTGAGTGGATGTGGTAGATGGAAACTGAAAGAAGCCCGTCGTATATGTGTGTGTATATATATATATATATATATATATGTGTGTGTTTGTCTGTCTGTGTTTGTACCCTCAACATCGCTTGACAACCGATGCTGGTGTACTTACGTCCCCGTAAACGTAGCGGTTCGGCAAAAAGAGACCGATAGAGTAAGTACTAGGCTTACAAAGAATAAGTCCTGGAGTCGATTTGCTCGACTAAAGGCGGTGCTCCAGCATGGCCGCAGTCAAATGACTGAAACAAGTAAAAGAGTAAAAGTAAAGTATTTTTAAATGTACATAAGAGCAAACACTTTTTACTGTCATCATAAGATCACACTATCATCTTATCACCTGACTCTTTTTAAAACAAATATTTAATTTTCTTATACAACAGCCATTCTCTAGAACAATACTTTGTACAAATCCAAAAGCATGGCAGTTATTAACCACCTTCATCATTAATACCAACTTGAACTCCTAACTTGTTGTCTCTGGAGGTCTCTGGGTGAGACTTGAAGTCAACTTGTATTAACACAACAAAATCCAAGTATATAATAATAATAATAATATTTCTTTTTACTGTAGGCACATGGCCTGAAATTTTGGGGTAGGGGACTAGTCGATTACTTCGACTCCTGTGCTTAACAGGTACTTATTTCATTGGCCCCAGAAGGTTGTTAGGCAGTGTTGATCTCAGTGGAATTTGAACTTGGAATGTAAAACTGGGTGAAAATGCTGCTAAGCATTTTGTCCGATTTACTAACAACTCAGCCAGATCACTGCCTTAGTAGTAGTAGTAGTAGTAGTAGTAGTAGTAATGGTGATGATAATAATAATGATAATATTTATTATTATAATAATAATAACAACAACACTATTCATGATAATAACGATATGAGGTGGGTTTCGGAAGGCTTCCTCTCAAGGCTAATTTGTGTGATTTTGGAAAATGTCGAGGACTAAAATATGTTGAATGTGTTATGACTTTTAAAAGGTAATGTGCATGTGAGAAGGGTAAGCTTTAATGTGCACTGCACTCATTCCTGGACATAAAACTAATAAAGCCAGCTAACTAAAAAGCCCTACCCCTACCCCCGCCCACAACCACCAGCACCACCAGCGCAGTTTACCTTTTCAACATTTCTGCTTACTTCAAAGATATCCATTAAAGAATCGTCCAATTTCCCATCAACAACTTCGCCACCTACATCCTCCTTACTTCCCCCTCCACCCTTTGTCTCTTTCCAATACACACACACACATACACACACACACGCATGCAAAACACTTGGTTACACATAGCCACACACATACTCACACTTATATGTGAACAAGCAAGCATGTAAATATACTCAGACAGACATACATTGTTCCGTTAATGTCTTTCTATGTAAGGTTTTCAAAACAGGCCATTTAAGAACTTTTCTTCTATCATTAAGTTAAAGTAATGGTAGGTAATTATGAACAGAGTTGAGCGAGGATAGAAAGAGATATAGACAAAAAGGTAGGTAGCTAGAGAGAGAGAGAGATGAGAGGAAATGCATATTTATGTAATATGCGTTTAGGTATTTGATTAAAACTTATCGCTGCCCGCTTTGTACAACTGATTAATATGTTAAGTGAGTGGCTAATAGAATAAAGTTGATCAATAAGCTAGATTAAGATCAGCATAGAGTAGGCTAACCTGTCAGCTGTATATAAACAGCGCCTAACTCTCTCTCTTTGTCTCCAATAACCACACATACACACATACATGCGCCTGTGTGCGCGCACGCACACATACACACACTTCCCCTTTACCTCCACACTAGGCTGTTCTGTGCTTAGTGAGATTGTGTACGATTGTATGCATTCTTTTGTGTGTGTGTGTGTGTGTGTGTGTGTGTGTGTGTGTGTGTGATTGCATGCTGAGGTGTGGAGTGTGTTTGGATGTTTGAGGCAAAGGTGGGTGGCTGTTCTCTGAAATTTTGCTCTGGAAGCCATCCATTTGCTCAGCTTCTTTTTCTCTTGTCATTGTCCTCTCCCCCCTCTTGTTCTCTCTCTTTCTCTCTCTCTCTCTCTCTCTCTCTCTGCCCACCCTCAGACAATGCATCCACATGAATACACATTTACACACACACGCTCTTACATCCATGATGCCAATTCTTCAAGCAAATTTGCCGTGAGGGAGGCAGCAAACATGAGAAAAGGAAGACAAGAGTGTGAGGGTGTGTCATATACAGGCAAGCAGGTATTCGGTATTTGCAGCGAAGCATGATGACGATGGCGACAACAATGACAATGATGACAGTGGCAGCAGCGGTGGTGGTGGTGCTGACGGTGATTTAGTTGGCTGTGGTAGTGATGGTGTGTGAAGAAGGGGGAAGAAATATTGGTTAAGCAAATGGTCAAAGAGCAAGCTTGTAACTAAACTGCCTCTTGAAGAAATCATAATGGAAATTATTTGGAGACAATTGGTGGGCAAAGGTGAGAGTAATATACTCTTGGTGATTATTAACATTGCAGTTAGAGCATTTGTTCACTAATGGTCACTAATGGTTGTACCAAACCTCTAGTGTGTGTGTGTGTGTGTGTGTGTGTGTGGATAGATTGATGTTGTTTTTGTTATGTGTTTGTTTCGTCTTTCAGTTTTCTCATTTTTCTTTGCCAATCCATGAATCATTAAGGAAAGTGAATATCTGTTCCAAATGAAATATAAAAACTAGGTCTTAATTAAAATTCAGCTTTTGATGTAGCTGGTCTAAATTTCGTCATTTTCCTTTTCTTGATCTTCTTCACCATCTTCATTGTCAATGTACATGCACACACATATACGTGCATACATATATGTATTTACATGTATCCACACACGCACACACACACACACAAATAAATAAATATATATATATATTATGATTGACCGTTGACTGAACACTATTCAATTTTTTTTCTCCGTGTTTTTCTCCTTGTCTCCGTATTCTTTCTGTTGAAGAGCGTAGCTCGAAACGTCAAAGACTTTCTGTATTCCCGAGCGTCATACTAATATATACTTTTGTTATTTACACCACCTGTCCTCGTCTGTTGTTATTATTTGTATATTCTCCCATATATATATATGTATATATGCACATACATCTATTCCCCACTCACACACAGTATATATTATATATTTGTCATCTTATTAGCACGATAATAATAATAATAATAATAATAATAATAATAATAATAATAATGATGATGATTTCAAATTTTGGCTCAAGGCCAGTGATTTTGGAGAGGAGGTAAGTCATTATATCGACCCTAGAGTTCAGTTGGTACTTATTTTATTGACCCTGAAAGGATGGAAGGCAAAGTCAGCTTCACCGGAATTTGAACTCAGAACGTAACGATGGATGAAATGCTGCTAAGCATTTTACCTGGCATGCTAGCGATTCTGTCAGCTTACTTTTGTCTTGGTATAAAAAGATGGGCTACAGCAAATATTCTGCTCAATACCACAGATTTGTTTGTCAGCTGTTTGACCGTTACCAGTTGAACATGTCCCTTAGTTGCTGAAGATATGAGCATTTCTGGTCCAGTGCATCATAGCCATTTGTTGAAAGGAATTCTTTGGGGTTTGGATAATTCACCTTTTGAGACATGGGTGTTTCGTTCAGCGTCCTTAAACAACCCTTATTCAGGGAACTTTTGAGTGGGGTGGGCTACTTGACCTGAA
>NC_142933.1:69987936-70007936 GCF_046866305.1 Octopus bimaculoides
ACACACACACACATGTTTGTATGTGTATATATATATATATATATATATATGAATAGATTTCCACACAGTTTCTATCTATTAAATTCGCCCACAAGACATTGATTTGCCTAGGGCTGTAGTTGAAGTCACTTGCCCCGGATGCCATTTAGTAGGTCTGAACTTGAAACCATGTGGTTGCAAAGTGAACTTCTTAAGCACACGACCCTTCACGTTTTTTTTTTTTGTGTTAAATCCTTTAAAAGCATTCAAATTACTCTGTCAAATGTAAAACTTATTTATTCACGTTGTTTTGAATTGATCAGACATTATGTCATAGATTCAAGTCTTTGTTGATGTGAATATTTATTTTTTAGAATGATATTGTCGGGATGGTCTGAGAGGCCAGATCTGGCTGGTTTGAAAGTAAAACAGGGAGAATATTTGGTCCAGGTACGGCCAGTTTAATTACTAAAGGGTTAACATGCAACCTTTGTTGTTCCTCCTTAACCACATTTCAGAACAGTGCTTGCAATGCCAGAATAGTCTTTGATAGAATGATGGTATGTTCTCGATCTTGATCAAGCTGGAATTTTCAACCAGAGGGTTTGTTTCTGAGCCCGGAACACATTTTCACTCTTTTTCAGACTTTTGTTGTCGTTGGCACTCCGTCGCTTGCGACGTCGAGGGTTCCAGTTGATCCGATCAACAGAACAGCCTGCTCGTGAAATTAACGTGCAAGTGGCTGAGCACTCCACAGACACGTGTACCCTTAACGTAGTTCTCGGGGATATTCAGCGTGACACAGTGTGACAAGGCTGACCCTTTGAATTACAAGCACAACAGAAACAGGAAGTAAGAGTGAGAGAAAGTTGTGGCGGAAGAGTACAGCAGGGAGCTTTAGGTGTTTTCACTCAATAAACACTCACAACGCCCGGTCTGGGAATCGAAACCGCGATCCTATGACTGCGAGTCCGCTGCCCTAACCACTGAGCCATTGCGCCTCCACCTTTTTCAGACTTATACTATGCTTTTTGTGTATGAATGGGGAAAGGCATAATTGTTACAACTCTAATTTACTCTCTCCTCTGAGATCAAACTAGCTGTTTCTTCTTAATGGCTGATGTTAGTGATTGTGAAAAAGTTAGGCAGACAATGTAGACTTTGAATGTTTGAGTATATTTATTTATCATATTTGCACACATGATAAATAAGTTTGGCAGAAAAGATGTGTGTGTGTGTGTGTGTGTGTGTATGAATGTTAGATGTGAACATCTTGGGGAAACAAGAATTAAGAAAGAGAAAAAAAATGGTTTTCTCACCTTTTGTCACATCTGTTCTCATTAATACATATATACGTGTGTGTGTGTGTGTGTGTATATATAGATATATATGTATGTATGTATATATATATATATATATATATATATATATATATATATATATATATATATATACATACTTACATGTGCACACACATATATACATTATGGATGGAAATCTCATAATGAATTAATTACAAATAAATAATTGGATATTTAGAAGTTTTTCTTTTTTCATTATCGTCATCATCATCATCATCATTATAGCTGTAAACAAGAAGCTAAGGGAATTGATTTGACTCTATTTTATTATCAATGTAGAAGCGAAATAGCTGAGAGGATATCATGTTGATCTACGAACTCATTGGTCTTTAGTTCAAACCCAGTTTATTTTTGCTTTGTTTATTTATGCATTTTTTTTTTTTTTGCTTAAATGAAAGGTAGCTATTTTCTTGATCTTCATAGGTTCTCCAAGACTGCTGAAGGTGACATAATTGATGTTCAGGTAGAGAATCTTTAAGTTGACAGTTGTAGGTAAATCGTAGGTGGGGGTGGTTATTCCTGAGGTTTGGCAGACATTATGTTATCTCAATTCGCTCAGAAAACGTCAGGCAATGAAAGGTTACCAAGCAGTATCCTTCTGAGCCAAAGTGCACCCGCATTTCTGAGGTGACACTCACGTCTGTCAAGTTTTCTTGCATGGCCTTTTGCCATGTTTTTACGACCTGCCTTTCTTTTTTTCCCTTCTTCCTTCAACTCTCCATTGCATGACTGTCTTTGCCAGTCTCTCCAATGATAAGCACAGTAAATAGCCAATGTGGGAGAGGAAAAATTAAGGGAAGTGGAATTAGTTAGTATTGGACCTATGTGGTAAAAAACACAGGTTCTATATTGTGTGAGCAATGCGAAGAGGAGAGCCAGGATGTGTTGGGTGGGATTTAGTGAAGAGAGATTTGCATCTCTCTCTCATTCAGAGGTGCTGAGACACCGATGCTGTAGTGATAAATACAATAAGCTGAAGGAGATGACATGTCTGTGCTAGAAGATGTGGTTATGTGAATCATCATCTATCTATAAAGTGACCCTGGCATGCTTAGGTATTGTTTACATTACATTTTTACTGCACACTATCACTGGCTATTGTGTTCTCAACCTCATGGTTTTGGGTTCAGTTGATTTAGTCCCACTGTGTGGCACCTCGGGCATGTTTTCTATATTAGCCCTGGCTCAGCCAAAACCTTGTGAGTAGATTTGGTAGTGGATTTGGGAATGAGTGTCACCATCGTACAAACAATGACCTTTGTTTGCAATCTTCCATGAAAACATGCCATGGAGACATATCACCTTACTTAGAAAACAGATGGGAGTTGTCAACAGGAAGGGTATCTGACCATAGAAAATCCCATCAACAAATTCTGTTCAACCCATGTAACATGGATGATGATAATGATGATGAGGATGATATTTTATGATAACACAATGAATTAGCAGCATTAAAATATTAGATAGGCTTAGCTGTAAGAGGAAATTATTAAAATGTAAACACATTGCTTCTGTCTCTTTGATGTGTGGCAAAAGAGAGTGGATGCTTCCAGACACTGTTTCACAGGTCGTTGACCACATCTCAGAGAAGATGTACCTGATTTCCTTCCTCATTTACAGAGGTGGAAGAAGGAATAATGGAACCAAGTTAGAGTGATTGCACGGTTATTGAAGAGAAAGCAAAGGGGTGATGAAACCTAGTGATACAGAACAATGTTGTTGGTGGTGAAAAGATCTGGTAGAAATAGCATGAGCAATGTGATGGATGAGAGAGAGAGAGAGAGAGAGAGTTGGAAGAGGGAGTATTGGAAGTGAGAGAGTGATGGAAGTAACAGTGATAGTAGATGACATAGGGGAGAGAGAAGGGGTGTGCTGGGTAGCAATAATGAAATGATGATAGTAACGGGTTTTGAATATGAACAGATCTAATGTGATGCCGTCCCTCATCACACAGGCAACGTGATGGGAAAGAGATAGAGTAATGGTAGAGAAGCACATTGATAGTAGAAGAGGTGAGCAATAGATGTGAGGGTAATGAAAAGAGTGGTATATCAAGGCTTACTATGAAGATACACCTGAGGCACGAGCATGCTCATATAGTTTGTATCCCAACCACGTTGTCTCCGGTTCAGTCCTACTGTGCAGCACTTTGTGTTTTTTTACTATGTGCCTGGGCTGAGCAAAGCCTTATAAGTGGATGTGATAGATAGATAGAAAATGAAAGAAGCCCACTGTTTGTGTGTGTGTGCACGCGTGCACATTTTCCCATATCTAGACACCCTGTAATAGTTATAATTGAGCATTATCATCACACAAACGAGGTTGTTCAATTCCGGTTTTCTATGAAAAACATGTCTGGCCATGGGAAGATATTGCCCTCCTTGGAAACCAGTGAGGATTGATGACAGGATGGGCATTTGGTTATTGAAAATCTGCCAGAACAGATTTAGTCTGACCCATGCAAGCATGGAAAAGAGGACATTAAATGATGATGACGATGATATATATATATATATATATATATATATATATGTATATATATATATATATATATATATATATATATATATATATATATATACACTCAAAAGTATGTATATGTGTATATACAAACATTTGCACTTGAGTCCTGGAGAAGCAGTAACAGCAGCATACACACACACACACACACACACACACACACACACACACACACACAGTGTATGTATATATTGTGTGTATATACACACACACGTCTTCTAATATTTATGTACGCTACGTGTGATTGATATTTTTTTTTTTTTTTTCTTGTTAGCTGTTAGTACGTCTTTTCAACCTTGAATCTTTTTTTATTTCCGATCTCCATTTAAATGAAAGTTAGCTCATACATAAACTTATATTCACATACATATGTAAATATTTGTTCTTAGCATACACTCAGTTTTGACTACAGGTGTATGTTTGTGTGTGTATGGTGAACGCACAAGATTTGTGCTTAGGTATACATCTGTTTGAGAAACATACCCAGACTTGTTTACACTCATATATTTGTATGTTACATCCACTTATTTATATGCATGCATGCATGTGTGCATGGGGATAAGTTGGGGTGAGAGACATAATATTTGAGAAATATAAACATTCAAACCATGCTAGATTACATTGTTATGGCTATATGTAAATCAAGCCTTATCAATAGAAGAAAAAAAAGTCATAGCAGACTTCTTATAATTATAGTTCATGTAGAGTACTGATATATATTTCACCATGACTGGGTTTGAATCCAAAGCGTAAATAATAATAATAATAATAATCCTTTCTACTATAGGCACAAGGCCTGAAATCTCAGGAGAAGGGGCCAGTTGATTGCATTTACCCCAGTGCCTAACCGATACTGAATTTATTGACTCTTTTCTACTCTAGGCACAAGGCCCGAAATTTTGGGGAGGAGGCCAATCAATTAGATTGATCCCAGTACACAACTGGTACTTAATTTATCAACCCTGAATACTGCTAAGCATTTCGCCCTGCATGCTGATGTTTCTGCTAGTTCACTGCCTTTAATTTATCGACCCTGAAAGGATGAAAGGCAAAATAAACCTCAGCAGAATTTGAACTCAGAATGTAAAGACGAACAAAATGTTATTGCCTGGCATGCTAACAATTCTGCCAGCACGTCAGTAATAAAAAGATGGGCTACAGCTAATATTCTGTTCAGTACCTTAGATTTGCATGTCAGTTGTTTGACCTTAACCACTTAAGCATGTCCCTTAGTGGCTGACAATATGTGCATCTCTAATCATGAGCAGAAGTGGTGGGGGAGCATCATAGCCATGTGTTGAGAGGAATGTTTGAGGGTTTGGATAATTCACCTCTGGAGACATGGGTGTTTTGTTCAACATCCTTATTCAGGGACCTTTTGAACAGGATGGGCTACTTGACCTGTAGAAAATTCTAACAGCCCCCCCCCCACCTGCAAGGTCATGTATTGCTTATTTTGATTTCACTATGTCATGCACGTATGGTTGTCATGCATGTGTCTGATGTACCTTTGTCAGACGGGTATACTGGGCTTCATATATTTGTACCCCAATGTCATTTTGATGACATGTGCTGCTCTCTCAATCAATCAATAATAATAATAATATTGATAATAATTTCCGATTTTGGCATTAGGCTAACAACTTTAGTGGGCTGGGGGAAGTCAATTACATCAACCTCAGTGCTTGACTGGACCTATTGATCCTGCAAGGATGAAAGGCAAGGTGAACTTTGGCTGAATTTGAACTCAGAATATAAAAAACAAGGAGACGTATCACCAAGCATTCTCCCCTTGTGCTAACAGTTACGCCAACTCTCTGCATAATCATAATAATGATAATGGTTTCAAATTTTGGCACAATGCCAGTAACTTTAGGGGAAGGTCTACGTCAGGGCTGGCCAACCTGAGGCCCACAGGATGCATTCAGCCCACAGACTTTTATCTTGCAGTTCACTTGATACTTTCTCGAAATGGGTTTATTTAAACAAACATTTAAAAAAATTTTATCAAAAATGAAAAGTAAAAAAAGAAAGATACTAATGTTTTTGCAACGATAATATTTCATGTTGAATCAACACTCATTCATTCATTATTGTAATTGGTGGCACTTCGTCACTTACGACGTCGAGGGTTCCAGTTGATCCGATCAACGGAACAGCCTGCTCGTGATATTAACGTGCAAGTGGCTGAGCACTCCACAGACACATGTACCCTTAACGTAGTTCTCGGGGATATTCAGTGTGACAAGGCTGACCCTTTGAATTACAGGCACAACAGAAACAGGAAGTAAGAATGAGAGAAAGTTGTGGTAGAAGAGTACAGCAGGGTTCACCACCATCTCCTGCCAGAGCCTCGTGGAGCTTTTAGGCATTTTCGCTCAATAAACATTCACAACGCCCGGTCTGGGAATCGAAACCGCGATCCTATGACCGTGAGTCCGCTACCCTAACCACTGGGCCATTGCGCCTCCACCGTTATTGTAATAATAGCATGAGAAATCAAAATGCTTTCACTCCTGTCAGTATACAACTTTCTGTGGTGAAAGTGACCCGTAATGTAATTTGATTTGGCCAGGCTTGATCTAAGTTGATGTAATCGACCTCAGTGCTCAACTGGTACTTCATCCCAGAGGATAAAAGGTGAAGTTGACCATGGCAGCATTTGGACACAGAACATGAAGATGGATTAAATGCTGCTAAGCATCTTGTACAGCACTAATGATTCTGGACAAAAATGCTTAGTGGCATATTAATGATAATTGTTTCCCTTGTAGCATTCAGATTATTCTGTCAAATGTAATGCTTAATTATCTCTATTGTTTAGTTCTAGAACAACAAAGTAGGGCAGGTGTTTGAAGCTGGATCTGGCCAGTTTGAGCATAAAACAGGTAGGGTATTTGGGCTGGATATAGCTGGTTAGATGCTGAAAGGTTAAGTACAAATTTGGAATTTCAGGAGAGGAACAATTGATAAAATCGACTCCATTATTCAACAGAGGATTTATGTTATCAACCCCTGAAAGAAGAACAGTAGCTTCTTATGTAAGTCCAGGGCTATACAATTTGTTGGAGAGAATCAGTTAAGGCCAGTACTTGACTAGTCTGTTATTGACACAGAAGAGTAAGGGGCTAAGTGAACCCTAATGGGGTCTGAACTTGGTATGTAGAAAGATGGAAACTAATAACCATAAACCAAATATAGAATAGTTATGAACTATAATGATTTATAATTACAGCAACCAAACTGTTGCAGCTGCTGCTCACGTTTCATATTGATGCAGTACAAGAGTATCTTTGTAAGGGCCAGTGAGATGAGATTAACCTCAAAGCATTGTCGATTAGATTAACCTCAAAACATTTTATTGGTATCTATTTTTATCAGAGCTGTTTCTTTATTGCATAATTTGAATTTTATTCAGGCTGAGCAACATCATTGCAAACTATTGCATTGTTGTTTATACCCCATCTCCATACACTTTGGACCAGCAGGTTCGACCTCTTTTCAGAAGTGACATGAGTGTGTGACATTGACAAGCTGCAAAAACAATGAAATGTGCATCTCATGGTTGCTGGTTATTTTGTTTTGCCTACCTCTGAAGTATTATAATTTTTTTTAAAGCAATATGTCTATGAAAGGAATTTTCTTTTTCTCTCTACAGAAAATGCATATTCTGGTTTTTCAATAACACTACATTAAATCTGTAATATAGAGAAATATTTTTATCAATTTTGAAATGATGATGATGATGAGACCCAGTAAGTTGCATCAGGCAAAAAAAAAATGTAGTAAAAAAAACTCCAATCATAAAAATGGCAAGAATATTGTTATTTAAAAAAAAAAAAAATTATTCTTTTTTAATTAATAATAAAAAAAAAATGATAATATGAATTTTAAAAAATGATAATAATTTGAAATAAAAATTAGTTTATGTTGGCTATATTTCAAGTGATGTTATTCTCATTACTGAGCAATTTTCTCTGTAAATCACTGTCTACTAACGAGGGCAGCATCGTTCAAGACAGCCAAAATGATTTCTTTCCGGGCCTGTGGTGTAATAATCATTATGACTCCATGTAGGAATTTCAGAGAACGCTTCTTCGTTTCTATTAGAGTAATTTAGTAAGAAAGAGAGAATGAAAGGATGGGGAAAGAGAGAGAAGGAAGAAAGAAATGAAGGAAGGAAAGAAGTGAAAGTGAAGATCTTGATAACCATCAATTTAAAACAATAAATTTTCCATTTGTAAAGGCCAACAGGTCAATAGCATTTAGTGTCAGTGTGTGTGTGTGTGTGTGTGTGTGTTTGGAGATCAATATATTTTTGACAGTTTACCCTCATAGCTCAATGTATTTTAGACTGTGAGACTAGTGGGTTGGTAGGTTTGTTGTAAGATTGGCTGTATAGTCACTAGTTTTGTTTTCCATGACCATCAATGCACTGTGTCCATGGCAAATAACAAAGCCAAAAAAAAAAACAATAATAATAATGATAATAATAAATAATTCTCTCTGCTTTTGCTGGCTCTGTCCACAAAGCTTATAACTAGTTACCATGGAAATGCGACTCAGATCACTGCTGTCAGCTGTAAGCTGTAAAGTCAATGTACGTGATTGACAGTTGTGCTGTGTATGTATGGTCCTGTGCATGTGCATGTGTGTGTGTTTTAGCTTGCAATGATCAGCTACTTCTACATATAAGCAACATGTAGCACCATTTATTTTTTCTTTCCCTCCACCAACTGTTTAATGCTATCAAAGCTGAAAGATGGAGATAGCGAGAGAGCTATACAGAACATTCTGGTAATTATTATTATTATTATTAGTGATCTTCCAAGAAAGATCACCGTCATCATCATCATTCTTTAATGTCCACTTTTCCCTGCTTTTATGGGTCAGATGGTAGTTGTTGAGGAGAATTTTCCACAGCTGGATGCCTTTCTTATTGCCAACCCTCACCTTTTTACCAATCATGGTTACATTACCCAACACCACACATGTTTTCACAGAAGATTGGAATTTTTCAGACACAGAATCATGTAATACATTATTTGATTGTGTCTTGAAGAATTTCTAATAGGATAGATCACAAGTGTTCCTCCTACACATGCAATTTTATAACTACTATTAGCAAATGAAACATGTGTAATGGTGAATAAATATTACCAAGACTTTTTTTCCAATCTCCAGTTTCAATTTGTAATCATTCAACAAAATCTTTTCCCAGTGTTTTTCAACTCTTATGCATACCTTACATTAATATAACATCTACGTACAATTTTGGAATACATTCCTCCAATATCCAAGTACACACACACTCACACATTTAGTGTGTGGGTGTGCAATGCAATTTGTTCTGCATAACCTTTGCGTGCTCATGTGTGAGCGGGAAGCCTGCATATTGTTATCTCTGTATCATATATATATATACTCATACGTGTACACATTATTGATAGGCATTTGTGTGAGGGGGTGTATACATTTGTGGGTGGGTGGGTGTGAGTGTATGCGCATAATGTCTCGTATGTATTGAAATATGTGTGTTTGTATGTATTGTTGAGATTTCATACATATGATAACGACAGAATTATATATATATATATATACGTAGACACACATGTAAATGTGCACATAGGTATGTGAATGTGTATGTATGCGCATGTTTTATATGTATATATAAATATATATATATACTTATGATATATATGTATCATCATCGTTTAATGTCCTTCTTCC
Organism: Octopus bimaculoides; assembly: GCF_046866305.1. Classification (NCBI taxonomy): domain Eukaryota; kingdom Metazoa; phylum Mollusca; class Cephalopoda; order Octopoda; family Octopodidae; genus Octopus; species Octopus bimaculoides. The sequence continues at coordinate 69,997,527 of NC_142933.1, forward strand.
ATGTTGGACATATATATATATATATATATATATATATATATATATATATATATATATAATGTGTGTGTTTGTGTGTGTGTGTGTGTATATACACTTAAAAATGTATACTTGCATGTATCAGAAATCACATAAAGAAAATTATTCATCTGCTTCAGAAACAACAAGACTGTAATTAAAGATATACATATGTATATATATATATATATATATATATATATATATATATATATATATATATATATATAAACATACACACACACACACACACACATGTACACATTAATTTCTAATAAATGAGGACTTGTACAGGCACCTAACATGATTTTTTTCTCTTTGCTGATTCTTTGATATTAAATATTAGTGTTATTGGTGTTAATGTGTTGTATTGTCTAACATCGGTTTGATTAATCAATTCCTAATTGTAAGCGTTCATATTTACCTATCTATCAATCTCTCTCTCTCTCTCTCTCTCTCTCTCTCTCATATATATATATATATAATCACACATGTATCTTTATTCATGTTGGTCTATGTACATATATTTGTATCTATTCATATTCTCTTACTCTTATATACATATCTCAGCCCACAAGTTGTGGGTATGCTGGAGCCCTGCCGGTGAAAGTAATATTGCTTTCAGATTTTGGCACAAGACCAGCAATTTTAGGGGAGGTTAGTAAGTTGATTAAATTGACACCAATGATCAACTGGTACTTACTTTATTTACCCTGAAAAGATGAAATGAAAAGCTGAGTCATCCTTGGTGGAATTTGAACTCTGAATGTAAAAATGGACATAATGCCGCTAAGCGTTTTGATAACAATTCTGCCAGCTTGCTACCATATATATATACATATATATATATATATATATATATATATATATATATATATATATATCAATTTAAATAAGAGCTATAACGCGATCCATTGTAAAATCTTGTTTAATGACCTATGCACATTTTAATCAAATCTGACCCTGAAGAGATACAATATTCTATTTTTTATAACATACAGGAGTGAGTCGGGATATTGCATCGAAATGTGCATAGGTCATTATTACACAAGCTTTTACGATGGGTCGCGTTATAGCTCTTACTGAAATTGATATGCACACAAAATTGTATGATAAACAACCTTTCATATGAGAATTTTGCTATGTTGATAACAGGTACAATATTTTTACCAAATTTTTGGTAGAGATCTATAAATACAATTATATATATATATATATTGTTGCTATAATGTTACTATCGTATCTCCAAATTTGGCCAAATGCATTTTTTTCAATATTTCTTTTTGCTTGTAGTAGCCGGTTCTTTTGGTCAAACTACCATATTTCTGTCTGCTTCAGCTGCCAAGATATCAAAAGTGTAGTACAATAGTTTTGCAATGGAATATTGACACTATTTTTTCGTCTTCTGAAAAAGCAATGTACGAAACTTTTGCATATATATATATATATACACATGTTTGGTTGACTTCATGTTTTGCATGTCTCAAGGCTTGTTATTTTATTTGCTTATTTTTCTATCTAAATTGCATTTATTTGTATAGCATTCTGTATATTTTACTTAATGTGTATATTCTGTAAGAAAGCCATACTGCTGTGGTATATATCTCAAGAAAACATCTCATATAGACATATAAGGTCTGAAATGTGCAGAAGTGTATCAGTAGCTGATGTAAAGTGTCCAGCAGCTGTGATCGAATTGATAGATCTGGTATTTCTGCATATTAACACATCATCAGTAGCAAGTATCCACTATCAGCTCTATGCTAAGACAAATCAATTTTTTTTTGATCTTCTGCTGATACTCCTCTGTGCTTTTTAGCACCATATGTCTATACGAGCTGCTTTCTCAAAATAAGGACCACAGTTTTGTAGCTTTCTTATAATATATCCACATTAAGTTAAATATATATGAAATGCTTTTCTAAACTAATACTGCCTCCAGCACTAACAATGAATTAATGTGTATACTTATTAATAAATTATTCTTACAGAAGTAGATTGTCTGTATGTGTTCTTAAACCAGATTACTCTCTCATTCCTGAATGTTTTGAGATTATATAGCATAACTCACTTGTAAACTCAATAATGAATATCCCTGATGTCATCAAAAGGCATGGAACATATAGGTGTGAGCACATATAGCAGTTTACCATCCCATGATTCTCATACTCTGCACTCTTTTAGTACAGCTTTATGTGGAACATTTTTTTTTTTTTTTTGTACAAAAGGAATTCATTAATACTATGAGCATATATCCTTTTTGTACCTGACATCAGGCCCAAATCTGTTCATCTTAATGATCGTTTTTGTTCAAGATAACATTATTTTAACATATTTTTTTAGCCAATATTGTGGCTATTTCAAGAATCTTTCTTAAGTTGTTAATGATAATAAGAAACATCATAATGGTTTCAAATTTTGGCATAAGACTAGCCTCGGCTGAAGGTTACTGTCCAAAGTTTCATGCAGTGGGACTGAACCCAGAACTATGTGGTTGGGAAGCAAATTTCTCACCACACAGCCATGCCTGAATGAATGAATATATATATATATATATGTGTGTGTGTGTTTTAGCTCTGAGGAAGATATTGTAGGGGTGGTTCCCTATATTTTAAGTTAATCAGTTGAATGCACCCGAATGCATAACCGAATATCATAAAGTAGTTGTATACTGCCAACTTAACGTGACAGTCCCAATAAGGGAATATACTACTGCTATTTAGCCCTAGGAAGCTGGACCGCTTCCTGTTGGCTTTGACACATTTTCTGTGTCCTTATGTTTGCGAGGGGGAGACAAACTCCTCTACTTTATCGCATCACTACTGCTTAAGTCTCTCTGAGAGATTTAGAAATTCGTTATTTCTAAATATTATAAAGCCTATAATAAATAAATGAATAAATATATACAACCCATTATTTCTTTCTATTTCATATGCACATACATATATATAGAGAGAGAGCAAACACTTACCCAAGGTGCCACATAGTATGACTGAACCCAAGATCACATGGTTGGGATGCAAGTTTCTTAACCACACTGTCATGCTCACATGGAATTAACAAATATACTGTCTTGGTTTTTTTATGCATGTGTGTGTGTACATGCTTATGTTTCTGGTTTTTGTTTATCTCTCTATGCATGCGGGTGTATGCATCTCCATGATTTTGTTTTTATATTTTTTTAATGCTTCTGTATGTACAATCGTGGTCTATCTTCTCCTTCTGCAGGTATCTTCGCATGTGTGTTGGTTTCTGTGTCTTTGGTGTGGTATCTTCTTGATACGTCTTACATTAGCTGCTCAACTCAATTTGTTTTTCTGTTTTTTTTTTTTGTTTTTTTTTGTTTTTGTATCATACCTCTTATAAATGAATAGGTAAATTATTAAATAAGGTAGATAAACAGATAACTAAACAGATGAGATGCTTTAGATATTTAGACGGAGTCATCTAAGCAGCCAGAAAACCGTATGTGCGTGTGCGGACCTGCATGTGTGTGTGTGCTGTGTGTGTTCGTATATATATATATATATATATACACACACAAAGATATTTCGATGAGACACTAAGATAACCAAGTAGATGAATAGATGAATACCTAAGTAGATTAAATTGATAGATAACGCAATCTCAGATAAACAATGCCAAACAATACCACTCTCCCATACTTTCCATCCCGACACCAACTCCTCTGCGATATTCACACAATCAAATGTTTAACTAGCACAATACATCAGTTAACGAATTTACAAACGTTCAATTAATTTCAGATTTGTTATTGTTTCTTTTGTTGTTCTTATTGTTCATAAAGTGGGTTTTTTTTTGTTTTTGTTCTTTTGCTGATAATTAAAATTTATTTTTTTATTTAAACAAAAATTTTGTAATATTTTATTTTTAAGTATTTTTGTTGTACTTTGTTGAATTTGTTTTTTTTTAAATCAGTTTGTCTGTGTGTCCCACCACCCTATTCCTGTTTAATTTTTTTTTTTTAAATTAGATAAGAGTGTTTTTATTTTCTAAAATTATATTTCATTTTTTTTTGTTTCTTTCAAAAAACGTTTATTGTTAAATATCACTGTTCTTTCTTTTTTTATTTGTTATTGTCTTTTTGAGGGTGCCGCGTTAATACACCCGTGCTGGTTCTGCGTAAATGCACCCTTGCTGGTGGCACATAAAGAAAGCACCTACCACATTCTGCTAAGTGGTTGGTATTAGGAAGAGCATCCATCTGTAGAAACCATGCCACAACAGACAGCTGGAGTCTGGGCAACTTCCTGTAGGTCAGCTCCATGTCAAACTGTCCAACCCATGCCAGCATGGAGAGTGGACATTAAACGATGTTGATAATATCTTTTTGCAGGTTTCACAGGGTGAGAACTTGTAGGGTTGTAGATTTAGTAACACCCATGTTCAGTCTCACTGGCTGTCATTTGGTTCCTTCACATTTCTCTCTCTCCCTGTCTCTCTCTTTCCTAATGGGTAAGCCATGTATTCACCTCTTCAACAAGACACCTTGTCCTTCTATCATACTTTAATATTCCTTGATAGTATATACCCCACTCAGTTGAAGGATCTCTCTTGAATGGGAACCTGGTGACATCCCCAGTGCTGGTGCTACATACAAAGCTCCCAATACTGTCTGTGGAGAGGTTGGCATTTGGAAAGGCATCCAGCTGTAGAAACCATGCCAGCATGAAAAAAAGACTGTTAAATCAACACAGTGACATTGAAGGTGATGATGATGATGATGAAGATTCCCTTCAGAGTTCAATAAAATAAATGCAAGTACTGGCTTGATAGAAATATCATCTATCTTATAAGCTTTTCAAAATGGTTTTAATTGGGAATCAAACCCAATTGGAGATGTGGTCCACTTATAAATCTACTTTAGTGCCTCAGTTGATGCCCTGAAGCAGTGAATTAGCAGAGTTGAGAGAACTTCTGATGAAATACCATGTGGTATTTATTCTAGTGTCTTATGTTCTGAGTTCAGATCCTATAGAAGCCAACTTAACTTTCCATTTCTTTGGGGTTCGTAAATTAAGTCACCTATCCTGTGGGATTGGGGAGCTGGCAGAATTGTCAGAGCATTCAGAGTCAAGCTAATACTTTTGCTTGTTGTTCCCACACCTGTCTTTGTCTTTTGTTTTTCTATAAATTTGAACTATATATATATATATATATATATATATATATATATATATATATATATCGCCTGACTGGCCCTCATGCCGGTGGCACATAAAACACCCACTACACTCTCGGAGTGGTTGGCATTAGGAAGGGCATCCAGCTGTAGAAACTCTGCCAAATCTGATTGGAGCCTGGTGTCGCCTCCTGGTCCACCAGTCCTCAGTCAAATCGTCCAACCCATGCTAGCATGGAAAGCAGACATTAAATGATGATGATGATGATGATATATATATAATGGACTCTCATTATATTTGACACATAAGGCTCAAAGCATTTTACTTTTGTCCTCCTTTTCTTTTCCTTTCTCAGGATAATCTTGATAAAAAGTGGAGTAGACAAATCCCTTTGCTAACTCCCACAAAGACTTGTTTAAAGTGGTAATGTCTTGAGTGGGACCATTCATACTTTATGGTATTGCTGATAGCAGCAGTTGGTGCAAGTGTGCCAGGAGACTCATGAACAGCAGGCCTCAGTTGGATGGCCTTTGGTTCTTTTGAGTTCTTCCACCCTTTAATGGGTCTTATTCTTCACCCCACAGGGTATCCAATAATCACTCTCCTCTCCAAGCAGGCTTAATGGGGCTGCCAGTTCAGTTGCCTAAATATAGATGACAGACTACTTTCAGTTTCTACATACCAAATTCACTAACAAGTTATAGTAGAAGACACTTGCCCAAGGTGGCCACACAGTGGGAATGAACCTGGAACCATGTGGTTGGAGGTTTAATCAATACACACACACACACACACACACACACACACACACACACACACACACGCAGACATGCATGAGGGTTGCAGAAAACTTCTTGGCTTTAGGTAAAGGAAAATACAGGAGGATCAGTTAATTATAATTTTATTTTTTCTAAGCCCTGTAAAAGAACTCTGAAGTTTGGGCCTCCAACCAGGCCTTTCGCTGTACCCTTAAAGCCAGGAACTTTTCAGCACCCACTCATAATACATACATACATACATATATATATATATATATATATATATATATATATATATATATATATATTTAAAAAATTTAAGAAAAATTTACAAAAATATTATATATATATATATATATATATATATATATATATAAAGACTTAAATTTTTGCTATATGCTTTTATATTGTATCTAACTGCATTTATCTATTTTTAGTCTATATTGTATATAGGCACAGGCATGGCTGTGTGGTACGAAGCTTGCTTCCCAACCACATGGTTTAGGTTTGATTCCACTGAGTGGCACTTTGGGCAAGTGTCTTCTATTGTAGCTTTGGGCTTACCAAAGCCTTGTGAGTGAATTTGGCTGATGGAAACTAAATCAAGCCCGTCATGTATATTTATCTATGTGTGTGTGTGTGTCTTTGTGTCTCCCCATTGTCACATGACAACCGGTGTTTACATCTCTGTAACTTAGGGGTTTGGCAAAAGAGACTAATAGAATAAGTATTAAGCTTAAAAAAATAAATCCTAGAGTGAATTTGTTTGTCTAAAAGGGGGTGCTCCAGCATGGCTGCAGTCAAATGACTGATACAAATAAAAGAATATATATATATATATATATATAACCTAAACCAGAGAGGCTCTTATTACTTATCTAGTTCTTTGAAACCTCGGTTTCAGGCAAAGGTTCCTATAGGTATTGTCTTATACATACAGTGCCTTTTGTTGAGTTTGAACACATGACCATATGGTTCAGTTGTTTTACTTCTACATCTCAACTTATGAATCAACTGAACCTACAAACAAAAGAAAAAGAAAAATAACAATAATTGAATTTCCATTTTCCCAATTTAATTTACAACTCCAACCTCTGTATTTAAAGAGAGAAAAAAAAAAAGATAAAAAAAAAAAACTACATTAAATATTTTTCAATTAATTTTATTTGTAAATAATTGAAAGGAGAAATACACAGCAAAGAAATGATAGAGAGAAAAAGAAAGGAAGATGAGAGTGATAGAGGATAAGAGGGAGTGAAGGATGAATAGATAGATAGCTAGATAGATAGTGAGAGAGAGAGAGAGGGGGGGAGAAATATAGATAGAGAGAGAGACAAGGTGGGAGGCAGGACAGAGATAGAAAGATTAAATTAAACATTATCCATGCTTTAATTAATAGTTAGGTGTTTAGTTGTTAATAATGACGAATTTTGACATCAAGACATCAGTTTTGTTTGGTCTTGTACCTTTAAGTCGTTGTCGTCATCATCTTCATAACACTGATGCTGACGATTGTTGCCATCGTCGTCGTCATCATCATCATCAGCCTTCCTATCATTGTCATATTAACATGGTTATTGTAATTTCCCAATTATCATCAACATTATCCTTTTTGTTGTCTCATCTTCGTTGATCTTTCATTTTCGTGTTGTCATCATTGTTATCCTTTTTCTTGTTGTTGACATCATCTTTATATCTTTGTCATGTCCATTGATAAGACAGCATCATCACCATCATCATCATCATAGACACTACTACTACTACCACCACCACCATGTTGTGAACTATTATTATTATTATGCAGCAAGTGAAATCGAAATCGAACTAAATTCGACGACTGGCACCCATGCCAACATCGTCTCCTTCATTGGACACGAAACTCAGCTTGGGAAGACCTGTTGGGGCAATCGAAATTGTGATGGCACCTGTGCCCAGCGTCGCCTTTCTGGCACTTGTGCCCGCAGCGTGTGTAAGGACTTTCAAGCAAGATCGTTGCCAGTGCCTCTGGACTGGCTCTTGTGCGGGTGGCACATAAAATACACCATTTTGAGCGTGGCCGTTGCCAGTATCGCCTGACTGGCCTTCGTGCTGGTGACACGTAAAAGCACCCACTACACTCTCTGAGTGGTTGGCATTAGGAAGGGCATCCAGCTGTAGAAACTCTGCCAAATCAGATTGGAGCCTGGTGTAGCCTTCGAGTTCCACCAGTCCTCAGTCAAATCGTCCAACCCATGCTAGCATGGAAAGCAGACGTTAAACGATGATGACGATGATGATGATGATGATGATGAATCATTAAGAGTATAAGTGTTGTTTGGATCATTTTTATCATTGGTAAAAAAATCCATTATCCTCATCATCAACTACTCTTTTATTCTTTTACTTGTTTCAGTCATTTGACAGTGGCCATGTTGGAGCACTGCCTTGAAAGGTATCTTTAGTCAAAGAAATCGACCCTCAGGGCTTATTTTTTGAAGCCTAATACTTATTCTGTCAGTTTCTTTTGCTGAACCACTAAGTTACAGGGACATAAACCCACCAAGACCAGTTGTCAAGCAAAATATTTAGCGGGGCATTTTGTCCCTCTTTATGCTCCGAGTTGAAATTCCGTTGAGGTCAACTTTGCCTTTCATCCTTTTGGGGTTGATAAATTAAGTACCAGTGAAACACTGGGGTCCATGTCATCGACTAGTCCTCTTCCACCACATTTCAGGCCTTGTGCTTTTAGTAGAAAGGATTATTATTACATTTACGAATTTGTGTTGCAAAATTCCTGATGTGAAACCATATGTTAAAACAGATATTGTTGTATTTCGGGATGGTCATTTTTTTTTTTCTCCAGATAAACACACACTATATATTCGTTCTTTGCTTGTTTAGGGTATAAAGGTAAGGTATTTTCAATGAAGCACTCAACCCGAGTTTTAGGCTATCTACATTGTCGGATTCCAGACTAATAGAGAAATTCTTCAGGTGTAGAAAATCTTGGTTCCATGATGATAGAACTGAATGTAGAGTGTGTGTGTTTATTTGGCAAAAAAGAACAAAAAAAAAATTACCATCCCGAAATACATTATTATTATTGGATGAGAGAGCAGTGCATGCCATCAAAGTGACACTGGTGTAAAATATACGAAGCCCATTATACCCATCATGACTACCCGTCTGATAAGAATACACCAGACACATGTATCACAACCATATGTGCACGACATGGGGATCTCATATCAAGATAAACAGCGCATGACCTCGCAGGTGGGGCCCAGTTAGAATTTTCTTCAGGTCGAGTAGCCCATCTCGCTCAAAAGGTCCCTGAATAAGGTTTGTTTAAGGATGTTGAGTGAAACACCCACGTCTCCAAAGGTGAATTATTCAAACCCCAAAGAATTCCTCACAACACATGGCTATGATGATCCCCCACTACTTCTGCTCATGATCAAAGATGCACATATCGTCAGCCACCAAGAGACATGCTCAACTGGTTAAGGTCAAACAACTGACAAGCAAATCTGCGGTGTTAAGCAGAATATTTGCTGTAGCCCATCTTTTTATACCAAGACAAAACAATGTACATAACACTTCCAATCAGTTAAGATTAGAAGCCATGAGAGCCACTGCCTGATACTGCATCCGGGCATTTATTATTATTATTTTTCGAGAGTTGGCAGAATCCTTACTGTTCCAGACAAAATGCTTATTGGCATTACTTCTGGCTTTACACTGAGATTAACCCTTCCGATACCAATCCAGCTGAAACCACCTCTGGCTCTAGTACAAATGTTTTGTTTTCCTAAATTTTGAACTAAAATCTTCCACCAAACCTTACTCACGATTTATGTTTCCTAACACCAGCTTAATGATAACTAAGTTATTTTATTGAATTCTTTGTTATATTTTAAATTAATTGAAAGTAACACAGAGCATCTGAAAATAAATACGGCAACAAAGGGTTAAATGTCACTGAGGTCAACTTTGCCTTTCCTCTGTTCCAGGTTGATAAAATAAGTACCATTCGAGCACTGGGGTCGATGTAATCGACTAGCCCTCTTCTCCAAAATTGCAGGCATTGTACCTATAGCATGAAGGATTATCATCATTATTGTTATTAAGGTGGTGAGCTGGTATAAACCTTGGTGCACCAGATGAAGGACCTAGTGGCATGTTTTTCCTGCTTTATGTTCTGAGTTCAAATGCGTCTGAGGTTCACTTTGCTTCTTATCCTTTTCAGGTTGATGATGAGGGGTAGTCAATTACTCCAACCCCAATACTCAACAGGCATTTATTTTATCATCAGCAGCAGCATCATGAATTGAACATGCAGCTGTCATTGGAAAAAAGGGCTGATCAGGTGTATAGTAGTATTATTTGATAATGTTACAAAAAAAAAAAAAAAAGGTCACTTCAGATGCTATGCACATGTGAAAATTTGTGATGGTCATAGTTGGAATGCCTTTGATCATAGATCTGTTTGATCAATATATATATATATATAT